>NW_028301547.1:19452500-19537500 GCF_042242905.1 Orbicella faveolata | reverse complement strand
AATACTCACGAGGAATGGGTTAATTAATATATTTTGATGTTCTGTTTACTCGTTGACTCATAGTAACATACACAATGCTTTTTTTGCATTTATTCTTCATAAATTGTCAACATGGACTGAAATGTGCAATACGTATGAAAGTTACTATTGCCAATGCCTGCTCAGCGAAGTGGCTCATAAAACGCAGCTTTCTCCTACAGCTTTTTTTTTTTTTTTTTTTGCTTTGATAAAGATAAAGAGAATTCATCCTCCCATATCAAATTCAGTCAGGATATTGTACGAGCAAGAAACTTAAGGCTAAAAACTTACGTAATCAGCGGTACAGTGAAACGGCAAGCGTACGCAGAGATTTTGAGACTGGAAAAGCTGGGTTTCAGTGCTACTCCACGTCACCTTCCGGCATAGTAACTAACCATCAAACCAATCACTAAGCAGCTAGTTGACTAACTCACTAACTCAATAAAACTAACTTGCTAGCCAGTTACCCATCCAACATACTCTAGCAATTTGCATTTTCTCGTTCACAATCAGCCCAATGCAGTTGTTCTTCATAGGGAATTAGAATAAAGCAGCTCTTTACACGCCAACCTCATTCCCAGGGTCTCTCATCTTACTGCCCCATGGAGCGAAAGAGGAGAGACCCTGGTTGGGTCTGGTCATGTCTCCCAGAATTTGGGAGATGACAATTAAATTATTAAAGGAATGGGCGGCCTAGTAGGAATTTTGTCTATAGTTAGCCTACGCGCGGGAACGCAGGATGTGTTGTCACCAAAATAAGCCAGAAACGATACGATGTTCTGCGGCTATTTCCGGCGGTGATATTCTGCAAACGCCGAGGAAAACTTATCCATGCATTATCTGATAGCGGAAATCCAAGTTGCTGCAGGTTGTGTGGTTCAGTTCAGGACGCTACGTATTGTAAAAATCTCCTCAAGACACACCGCGGCCGAGGCTGTGTATGAAAGATCTTTGACTCATCTTTACCTCGGAATGAATTAAAACCACGTCTACTATGTAGGACTTGTGAACGGTGATTAAATAATTCAGGGCTTTAATCACTGAAAGCCAAAGTCTTTTCGAAAAGAGCGAAAGGGTGAAATTAACAAATTGACGTCAGTTTTTTATGCGTCTGTCCTCTTATCGATGATAAATTGCGTCATAACATTGTCAAAGTGGCTGTGGAACCACGAGCCGCAGGCGAGTGGTTTCGCAGTAAACTTTGACAATGTTATGACGCAATTTATCATCAATAAGAGGACAGACGCATAAAAAACTGACGTCAATTTGTTTTTTACAGTAACAAGACCCCAAAATGGTCAAATGCCGGGAATAAATGAGGGGAAAAGACGCCGTAAACTTGGCATAAACAAAGATGAGTGAATTTCATTCAAAATGACGCGAACATTGTCAATAGCTTTTCTCGCTTTTGGATTGGCTACTTGAAAAAGTCCCTAAAATCTGATTGGTTAAAAAGTTGACGGTTAGACAGCTAAAAGTTGAACTTGAAAGCTTGTATAAATTAAAATTTTATCCGTCTGTACTCTCTTATTGATGATAAACATGAGCCAATCAGCGCGCGAGAAATTTGACCGTTATTGTAAAAAGATTTATTGAATTGTCACCGCGCTGTCGGCGCCCCGAACTTTGCAGAGCGCGAAGAATGATAGAACGACTCGTCGCGAGTATCTTATGGTGTCTGATTCCTCGTGTTTCTCAGGAGCACTTTATGCCGTGTTATTAGGAGAAATGGAAATTGTAAGTAGAGTGGAGTCGTTTGACTGTGTTAGCGTATTTTGAGAGGTCATAGGTGTGGATGGTTTCCGGTGTTAACTGCACGTCGCTTCGCAGAGTTTGACACCATGCCGTGCTTATACTTTGTTTAGGCTCGTTTCTATTGACAGATAGATATTTTAAGGCTCTAAGTATTGGCTATCCAGGGACAAAGATTAAAATATTCCGTGAACATATTGCTTACTTGCATTATATTTGTGACGTCGGGCCGGCTGTTTGATTAGAACTGTTTCCAACCCCAGTGTGTTGCTTCTTAATTACGAATATCACTGATTTATCTTCGACCACCTTTTCTTCAGAGACTGCCGTAGCTTTACTTCGAGAAAGCCGTACGTTTTTTTTTTCTTTTTCAATAGACATTCTTATGTTGTTTGAATCAATTTAATTAAGCGCATTCAAAGGAGAAACAACAATTTTATTACTACGGGATGAAATTGCGCTGCTCGACGTCCACAGTTGAAATATGACTGACTTTGCATGTATCCAGTGGGTAAGACGGCAACAACGTCACGACCGCGAGGTTAATTGCCTCGAAACAGACTTGCTTAACCTTTAGATAAACTTTGGGATAGATATTCGAAATTTCAGCCTGAAGGCTAAATACTGTTAAACATTGCGGGTAATGGCGGTCGCAGAGTGATGCTTTGAATTCGACAAAGATCAACGCGACAAATTGCCTGATTACAGAGGACCCCTCCTTGATGTTCTAAATTGTCAAAGTAGCTCGTGACCAGACCCAACCAGGGTCTCACCTCGCTCGCTCGCCCTGGGAACGAGGTTGTTTATCCGCTATTGCAGCTTAGCGTCTGTTATTAGTGTTTATTAGCTTTGTAAAAGCTAGATGCACGGCTGGAAATTTATGAGAACGTATGTCTCGGACGTTGTGTTGCTATTAGGCAAAAATCAAGACATGGCGGCTTCACTTGGTTTAATTTTTTTTGTACAGTTTTTTTCTTGTTTTTGTTTTTTCATGCTGAACGCAATCGCGTTCCACTCGTGTGTCTACTAGCAGTTTTTTCTAAACCTTAAATGTGTATTATTTTCTTAGAGAACATGGAACGCCATTCTTTTTTCATGTCAGTAATTAAATGAGCGTTATAGAGGAAATTGTGGTTATGAAGGAATACCCACATTTACTTATAATAGTATCTTAATTATCAAAGAAACTTGTTCATCTCCTTTGGCTCGTTGTAGATTAATCTTAATATGGTAATCATGTTAACCAAGAAATGTTTTGGTTGGATTTAGACTTGATGACAATACCATGCTAAAAATTCGTCGACACATCGTCAAACACTTAATCGCTTAATAATTTCGTAAGACATTTTCTTAATTTTCTGCACTTTCTGCAGTCTTGCCATAGTTCTCTATTTGCCAGCTTGTTCAGGGTTCCAGGCTTTCACGGCTACCGTAGCGGTCCTAAGACCTAGGTTCCACTGTACTTCAAAGTCTCCTACTCCGATGATTTCTATTGATGCCTTTTTTCATAGATCTTTCTTGTAGCTCGTTACTGACATAAAGGCCTATGCATCTAATTTTAAAATATGACAGCAGTTTCTGTCTAACGATTTGTTCTCTATGCAGACATAGATGAATGCAATTCGAAAATCAGTGGCTGCAGCCATAAATGTATCAATACGCCAGGAAGCTATTTTTGCACATGTCCAGAGGGTTACCGATTGCTTCTCAGCGACTGGAAGACTTGCGGTGGTAAGTTCATATGTAAACGGGCACAGACAAGCAACGAACTAATGAACGCATTGATGGCTCACTTCTTTTTCAGTACGTAAGTTAACGTTTTGTGTCGAATAACAAAAAACTGGGCATCTGGAACTAATGGAAACATCGGATAGCGAAAGATGTCTTTCGTTACATTGTGACTTACATTTAAAAATACAGTGGAACCTGTATGTAACGGCCCTGTATTATTTGTCCACCGTCTATTAAGCGGCCAGTCCCGATTTTTCGCCCATACAAACACTGTATTTGTCACGTGTATTAGGCGGACACCTCTATTAAGCGGCCGCGGCCACCCTGTAGCAGTCCTATGTTTCTCTTTCTTTGTTATTACCTGTATTAAGCGACCGCCCTGAGCGTAACAACTACCAAACTGAACGCAACAACTATGAAATATTTTGCTCTGAACTGTAAATCATAGAAATAAGCACTGTATACCGTAGAAGAGTAGAGGATAATTCATTGCACAGTACTTTTACACAATGTTACGTATATTATACCGTTAAGTTACAATTTGGCACTGAACGTTGTTTAAAGTATCGATCCCTTGAAAGCGTGTTGATTACTCTGTTGTCTTTTTTGCATGAGGTGTTTTTGTATGATACGCCAATAAAATTGATATTAGACCACGCCCAGTGAGTATCTCTAGTGATCCTGTATAGCTAAGATATCTGTTTACAAACATTGACGTCACTTCGGGGCATGCGAGTTTGTCTGGTTGGCAAAAAGGTGCGTGTAATTTTAGAACATTCTGCTCACAATACGTAAAGACTTTGGATTTGAAAGCGTTTGATCGATACAAAACCAAGTTACAATATTGCATTGGTGTTGAGCAAATTCCAGACCCGTACTCGATTAGCGAAGGCTGGAAAAAGGAAGTTGAATCATGGCCTGATCTGACGTATGGCGATATTTACGTGTATGTGATTGAAACCCCCGGCCTAAACACAAAGGAATCGTTGAAAGCGTATAAATCTCTTGAGGCTTACTCTACTTTTACTTGTGTACATGTTAAGGAAGTTTCTTAATATCCGGTAGCAGACAGCTCTCCTTACTGCCTGTTGAAAGTGCAAGTAATTCTTTCGCAACGTTTACGAGACAGTGGAAAAACAATTTTAGAGAACTTAACTGGTAAACTAAATGCAACTAATATAAAGTAGTTCAAATAAATCTGTTATTTCTTTGTCTAGTATCTGAATTACTCGTTCGATTTTGTGCGAATGGTTTGTAAGCCGATACAATGACAAAGTTGCGTAAACAAACCCACTTGTAAGCCAATTTACTGCAGGGAAAATAGATAAGCCGGCTTAGAGTCGGTCCTTGGGCTTGAAAATGCTGCCCTTGGCCGCATTTTCAAGACCTCGGTCATAGTTTTTACCCATACGGACCTCCCAACCGGCCAATAACATATATATATATTTTTCAGGGACACAAAGATGTTCTGCGTCAAGAAATGTACACTAAAAATGGAAAGTTTATTTAAATAGACTGGCTTAAATGTTGGTGGAGCCCTGTTTTTTTGTTTTGTTTTGTTTTTTTGTTTGTTTTCAAAAATGCTCCTATGCCTTTATTCATAAACCGAGACAGACTGTAAACTATGCCTAGATAGAAAGCAAAATTCCCCTAACTAGCTAGCAGCATAAAGATTAAACCCAAACTTTCCAGCAGAAGCAACCGGCTAGAAGACTTTTGAATGGGACTGAAATTAAAATTGTGAAGTGCATTAATGGAAGGAGTTCTTAATATATTAAAACAACAGCTTTAAACTATTAAAATCGTGTATTTTGATAAAAGGACCCGTATCACTGTATGCTTAAGTATAAACTCGGCGTTAAAAAGGACAATCTTACATTTTCCGCATCAAGACAAAAAAGTCGCGGGTACTATAAAGAATAACAATAGAAAAAAGCTCACCTGTGGCAAAATGAGCATAGCAAACGCGATCGTTTGTTGTCGGATACCACAATTTTCGTGAAGTTGCACTGACCTATTTACGGCGCCTTTCCTCACATTTTGGCAAGCGAAACATTCCGACACCAGCTTCAAATCTCGTGGTACAGTCAAAAACACAACAGCTGACCACCATTCTAAAATTTCAGCGAGATCGGAAGAAAACAACTGAAGATAGAAAGTTTTAAAATCTCACCAATTTTAAAGGACTTATCCCACGCACGTGCGTTTCTGCCAACCACCACCAAAACAAGGCACATGTCACATGAGCTATGACGTAGCCGATATCTTCGCTATTAAGCGGCCACCTATATTAAGCGGCCACCTATATTAAGCGGCCAGTTCCTCAAGTCCCGAGGGTGGTCGTTTTATATAGGCTCGACTGCATTGACGAGGGACATTATTTTTTGAGTGACACTGTTTGCCAACCATCGGCACAACAAAATACAACCCACAAAGTAACGCGAAGGAGTAACTTCATCAGATTTGATCTCGGAACTAAATCCCTAATATAAAGCCCTATTAACCCAGCAAACTCTGACGGCAGTTTCTGTCTTAGTGTATTTGTTCTCGTTACAGACATAGATGAATGCTTCTGGAAAATCAGTCGCTGTAGCCATTCTTGTATCAATACCCAAGGAAGTTATTTCTGCAGATGCCCTAAGGGCTACCGATTGTTGAGCAACCGAAAGACTTGCCGTGGTAAGTTAAGACGCAAGAGAATTAATTAGACAACGGAATCGGCTAGCTCGCTTCTTGTTGGGCTTCGTTAATTAAACGTTTTCGCTGAATGATATATCTTCGCAAAATACTGAAATTAATAGCATATATTTACCAGTTTAGAAAGCTGGTATAGCAGGAGATATCCTCGATCAGATTATGACTCCAGCCCCGTTTTCGTGTGACACTCTTTGCCAAGGACTCGCAAAGTTATAATAATTTTCAACTTTTTTAAATCGTTAGAAACTATGTTTTTTTTTTAATTACAATTTTGTAAGTAAGCACATAACCTCAAGTATTTAAAACACTACGGAGCAAGTAAGCCAAATCTATGGCAAAAAAATCCCCTCCAATTGTCATCTAATCCAAAGTTAGGCCAAAACTAATCGTCTCGCCTCTCTGTATTTAGTTTATTGTTGTAGCGTAGGATATTGCAGTCAGTGAATAGCCTTTCGTTGTTTCTTACAGCCCAGCCGCTGCCAACATTCACGCAGAGGCCAAGGACCTGCAGGGATGTCAAACTACAAGGTCGATCATACGTCCCAAATCGTGAACATTTTATCTATCCATTAAAGAATTGTAATATTCCTCTAAGAGTGTACTGTCATGATACGAGGACTGCCGGCCCCAAAGAGTATATCACTGTTTCACAGGAGGGCAACTTTGTGAACGACTGGAGGGGTATAACTAAGTTCAATAAGGTATGTTTCCCACTTACCTTCTAATCACATGTTCCCTAGATTCACTAGAACGTCGAAAAATGTTTTAGTCACCTGCCAAAACACCTGTATTTTCATTTTAGTGACGCCAAAGGTTTGCTTTAAATATAAGGACGCGCATTTAGTATCGTTCAGGTTTTATTTTGGAAAGGATATAGCCCAATAAATCTTTAAAGGACAACACCTATTCATCACGCCGAAGTCAAAAGAGGTATTTCTTCCCCTCGACCCCCATCCCCCCACCTTCCTCTCCTTTTCCCTTCCTGGGATATATAACGGTCAGAAGGAAGTTTCTGGGGTATTTTCAAGCACACAAAAGTACCAAAAAAAGTCCCTTAGAATTACCTGCTTCTACATTCAAACATTCACAAGAACTCTGTCAGCGAAAAAAAATAGCATCCACACGGGCATATGTTTTCCGCGAGCGGGCTTTGGCTATGAGATGATAGATAGCCAACGAGGCTCGTAGCGCTGAGTTGGCTATAATCGTCTCATATCCGACAGGCGCCCAAGAGTAGAATAATTGTTTGATTAAAAAACGCATCCGAAGAAGATTACCCGTGCACTTACCATATTTGTAGAGCATGGTACAATTGCTCCTACACCATGATGACTCAGCCAAAAAACACTCTTGAACTGCATCGTCCAATGATCCAGTTTTTAATAATTCTAAATTTCACATGATTGCATGCTATGATGTTCTCCAATTGCCTACATTTGGCTTCGGTTGTGCATGAATGTCGATTTTTCTTTGCGATGCAAAGTGTATTATAATAACTACTTACAGTACTAACTTTACATTCTACCAACATGGTATCTTTTTTTTCTTCTATTTTTACTCCAAGGTACGACTGGATCCAAAAACAATGGAGATTGTCGCAAATGATACCCAGTTTTCCACCTTTGAACGCGCACCTAGAAATAGACGGGAAAGACAAACAAAGCATCACTTAGCTTCACCCTCAACCTTTTGCATGGGTTCATATGGGTATTTTAGTCTCGACTTATCTGGTACTGGGTTAAATCCTGACCAATCTTGGTTTAAATCTCAATGGATAGGCTATGTCATTAAAACAAAAAAGGGCACCAAATACTATGTCGATTGTCAAAGTCACAATTGCGAAGTGTGCGGCCCAAAACGGAACTTAATCGTGTCTATCGATAGATGTGTAAGGACATGATATGAGTTTCTTTTCTTACAGCTTTCTACACTGTTTGTTGATTTACGGATAGCTTACTCTAATTAAAGAATGGTTAGAGCTCCAGGGACAAAAACAGTGACAGTTGAGTATTGGATTATTAGTCTATTATCGGTAGTTTTGATTTGTTAACTATTTTGGATATTTCTCTTCAGTCGATTTTTTATGCCGTAGGTCAGTTTAACGTTTGGCGATTTAAAATGGAACAGTCATTACTCAAAACAATGAGACCTATATAACTCCTCGGATGATTAAAACTGTAACCGACAGATAGCTAAATATTATCCATTTAAGTTAGCAACAGTATTGATTAATCAATACCGCCATATTTAGTGACTTTTATCTATCGGATATCTTTTTGGCAGTTTTCGTTGCATTTTTTTCACTTACAAATTGTCTTCAATTTGTGGTCAATTACTATTACTCGAAAGAATGTTCATGAATTTTTACGTCCCTTGAGGATAACGTATTTTTATATTTTATAAAATTATGGGGAAAATTTTTGTATTTTTAAGAATTAATTGGTAAACCAACGAACTGTTGTATAATTTAAACGTTAAAGGTTGTTAGATATTAGGGGACATATTGCGGAGCGCGAGGCAGGGACAAGTCCCTTCGTGTGTAACCATAGCACGGAATTTTAATAATAATAATAATAATAATAATAATAATAGTAATAATAATAATAATAATAACAATAGTAATAGTAATAATAAAACTTATATAGCGCCGAATTTTCAGGGACCCTAAGCAAGCTGGTGCACACAAAGCGGATATTGGTTCATTTCTATGTTGCAGCATGCAGTGCAGTGCACAATATTCCATATTGAAAATTGAGGTCATCGTGACGCACAAGTTCAAACCAGCTGAATTTCATGATATATGGACAAAACTTCTTTCATGGAACAGACCCTTTTTCCCAAAAAAGGGCACTTCACACGAATGAGGAAAACATGTCCCCCGCAACCAAGTCCCCTACTGTTTGCCGACTTTAAGACTGTACCAAGCTTTCTGGCGCAGCAGTCCTTGAAATTGGATTTATTCATATTTTTCGGTAACGTTTTTGTAACTCGTCAGAAACCCCGTTACTTTGCTAGTTTGTTAAAAAAAGAGAACAAAAAAAAAAATAACAAGAAATAAAGCATTAGTAGAGGTAATGCTGCTCCTAGCTATATATCTGACCTTTTTACCGAGTGTAATTCCAATATCAGTTTACGGGGCAGACGCAAACTAGATATTCTCAGTGTTAATACCTTATTACATGAAATTTTTATGGTACGCACATTTCGCGACACTTAAATTCGCGACAATTTTGTATTTTGAATCACTTTAACTTCGCGTTTTTGAGTAACACGCGGCCTATTTCCTTGGCGATGTTACTTTTGCATGTCCTTGAATTAAGTACACCGACTTTATCAAAGGCACAACGTCAAAATTAACAAACGCAATGGCGGGACTACATCTCAACAGTAACGTGTCGCGAAAATTTCATGTAATAAGGTACAAAAAAGTATGGTCTTCACTCATTTCGTTATTATGCTAGCAAACTATGCAACTCATTGCCGGACGGTGTTCGTGTATCCACATCTGTTGCTGCTTTTAACACTGAAAACTTTAGATTTGGACAAGGAATGCTGCTTATTTTGTGATTAATACTAGCCTTTATTAATGTTGCCGGTTATTCTTATCTATTTCCTAAACCTTGTTAACCAATTTTGATGAATTTATCTGTTAAGTTTATTTCTTAGTTTTTAACTTTACGAATTAATTTTCTTTGGAGATATTAGGATGTTTTTGCTATCAGAAAATTCGAAGTAAAATAAAGTTTATGATTGATTGATTGATTAATTGATTTGATTAATCAGTCAATAGGTCTCAACTTTGGTACCCGTGGGCCAAGACAACGATGCCCAGTCCCCTAGGGTTTATAATAAATTGCGGAAAGCATTCTTCCTCCAATTATTCTCAAGTCAGAGCCAAGGAGGAAGGCGGAACGGCCCACTAATCCACTTATGCCCGGAAAATGCGTGGGGTTCAGCTTATTGTTATGCTCCCCTTCCTCTGAAAGCACCCGATCAACTATTCCTAAACCCTAGTTAACTCGGATTAATGTTAGTATTATCTTTTGCAATCGTGTAGGGGCAAGCCAACTTTGACAGGTATCCAACATGGGGTCTTGTAGAGAGGTCTTCGGATTTTTTAAGCTATCTGTGCATGCTATTGAGCGATATGTAAACAGTTAAGAGCCAGTTCCTGTAAATACCGAGAATGAGATGACAGTCGCGAAATTTTCGATTTCCTCATATTTTGCCCAAATAACCTCTGTAGTGAGTTGTTTTCGAAAATATCATTCAAAGGTCCTGAAGCGCTTTAGTTTTTTCGAAATCGAGGAAAGTTTGAAAATCGCCATTTTAGCTGCCTGACGCCGCCGAAAATGGCGGAAAATTGTGCATTTTCTTTTCGCTCGTACAGATCAACGCGATGATATCTATCAATATACTTTGGGTAGCTTATAGTGCATGTCTTGCTGTTTCTAAACCATTAATTTGATTAGCAAAAGCTCCAAGTTTAATAATATTTTAGGCCGATAAAAGTACCTTCATGGAAGCTCATAAGCGAAATGGCTAATTTTAGCTAATTTCAATACCATCAAAAGCCCACTGGTACATTGAATTTGAAGTCAAAACTAAAATTTTCTGAAAGCCCATACTCTATACTATAATGTGTGAAAGTCTCTTCCGCGGCCCGAAAAAACTAACCCGTCGAGAGACATAAACGTGTGGTACATTTTTGTAAATTCGTCATTCGTGAAACCAACATGGAACTTGGCCAGCTACCTTCATCAACAACAAAAATAAGCGAATGGATACCTTTTTCGCCAATAAGGATACTTGCAATGTTTTTTTTTCCTTTTAGATTGACCACATGATTAACTTTTGCAAACATTTGCAGTTAAATCAAAATAGCCGCTGCTTTTGGTACGTTGTAATGTTATGCAAATTTATTTCGATCACCGGCACGCGCATATCGCCCGAAACTGATTTTCCTTCCGCCTACTGTATGTTTCTTTTTGAAGGTTACAACTGTAGCACACATTATTCGTTCAATATCGACAGTTTTCACTTTTGTGGAACACCCATGGCCACAGCCAAACTTGACTTCAAGTAAAACAAAAACATTTTGAAACGTGAAGTTTGAGTAAACAATCGACTACAGTTGCATCCATCATGTTTGGTGTAAATATTCGAACACAACCATTTCATGCAAACAGGTACACTCTCCTTCAAAAACAACCGTCTCATCGCAGCATTTCTTGAAATCCTGGTCTGAGACCAGGTAATGCCGATAACAAAGTGCGAGCAGTTGACGAAACTTCATGATCAACTGTCGAAACGTTGTACTTGTGGAATAAGCAAGATGATTCAATCTTTGTATTTCTTACCCGTGTGCTTGCAATTCTTATGGATACAATTGCCCCTGTCTGTTACCATCAGATTCATAGATAAATCGTTGTTTCCTATCACTTAATATGGCACATACCTCAGAATAAAACACATACTGTGACATCATTTTTCTTGGAGCGTTCCAACAGGCGTCCGCCAACTGCAAAACGTAAGCAACAAGACAGAAAACTACAAAGGCTTCTTCGTCAATCGCATTACGCTGTCCAGATTTCTTTCTTACAAAGTTTCCAGACTTTGCCCTCTTTTAAAATTCCAAGACTTCGCCGTTCTGTTGGCCAGTCCGAATAACTGTCATGGCGTTAGTTGAATAACTACTTGACTTTGTTTGGTGTTTCCGGTTCGGACAATTAGGCAAATGTGGATTGCGTGACCATCGGCCACTGTACCAAATATGTCGAGATCTGACGTTTTGCAAGGTGAGTGAAGATGGCGACGTGGACCTCGAGGGAAGGGGGACACCCATACAAGAAGGACGGGGGTGCTCCTCAAAAATTTTGATCCCCTAAGATCCCCTGAGAGGTACCAAGATCCTGTTTTTTCTCCTCTAAAAGATACCAATTCTTACATAACACATTATCTCCCCACGTCATATTTTTTTCGGCTCAATACCTTAAAAGGCATCGCAAAAGCTCCCGCTTTGGACCTTTTGAGGCTGAACACCCTGAGGGCTACTAAAACTTTTTAACCCCTAAAAGGTACGACGAGCTCCCCCGCCCCGGGGGGCGTGGGCAGGGAATCCAAACTGCTCCCTGCTCGCCTCGTGTAGGCAGGGTGTTTTCTCTATGTCTGCGTGAAAAAATGGAAACTACAGTCGAACCTGCACAGCCACCTCTCCACAAAGGACCACCTCTCTGCAACGGCCACTTTTTTTCATTCCGGCGGACGGTCACTCTTATTCTAATCTCTCTACAACGGCCACCTCTCCACAACAGAAACAGCCACTAAAACACGTCCCAACTGCCAAGAAACCTCTTCACAACGGCCAGTTAATCAACAACTGACGAACGCTGTCCACAAAACCCCATTTTTTATTGGACGTGGTCACGAAACTTGATCCATGCCGCAGGTCTTTGGTCTCTATTTCTGTTTTGTTTCTGTCCTATTGATATATTTTACATGTTACACTAAGCCTTTTTTAAGATAAAAATGTTGAAACCCAAGAAAATATCGGTGTCATATTTTACCCCTACTGATACTGCTCCATAACGGCGACTTTCCTCTGTCCCCAAGGTGGCCGTTGTAGAAAGTTTCGACTTTATTACCGTTAATAAAAAACACACCCTTCCTATTGAACTTTAAAGTACAGGTATATTGCTCCAGGTTTTTGGTATAGAAATGCACCAGGGACATGACTGGGATGGAAAAAGAAGGCCTAGGAGGCACTAGTCTTAAATGGGTACATGTTGAGAATTTACGTACATATTGACTCCTGTTACCGGTTCTTTTTTAAACCTATATAAGCCGTACAGTTGAACCTCCACTAACGGTCTCCTCTCCACAGTGAACTCCTCTCTACAACAGACACATTTTTTTTGTCCCAGTGGACAGTCCATACATCCGCTCTTATTTTTGCCTCTGAAATGCGCAAAATAAGGCTACAATTGCTGGTTTTCAGTGTCACGCCATTCAAAATAGATCAAAATAAAAATCAAAACCGTTCAATACATTAAGTCCAGAATCTGGGAAATGAAAGAAAGTAAATATTCAAAGACTCTCGCCAAGATTCTGGTCACAGCAATTTTTCTTATGCAAGATATGCGGAGAAATTTTTTACCCAAATTTAAAGAGATTTGTATGGAGACGCCATGCTGGTGCCCATCCGGATGGGCACCAACATGGCGGCCGGAAACCAACAGAAACATCTGTCACTGCGTTTTGCTACAAAAGCGTGAATTTATCCCTCGAGGAACTCTAAAACATTAAAATAATACTTTTTCTAAGACATGAACTGCTCAGATAGCCTAATTCCCCGAAAAAAGTCACTTTTTTCACCATCATGACGCCGTCATGTAAATGCCGCGTCACGCAAAAGCTTCGAAATTCAAGCGTAGTGTATCACAAAACTAAGAACCCATTCGGAGCGAAAATTTGTATGAATTTTAGTTTTCAGCTGCTCTTATACATCATTAAAGTAAAATCTCAGGAAGATCAATAGTTTTGCAGTTTGAATTTTAGTGACGTCATGTGAAAACCAGCTATACATAATGCCTAACTACTTTGTACCGCCTAATTATTGATGGGAAGTTCGCTAGGTCAATTGCCGGTTTTCACATGACGTCACTAAAATTCAAACTACAAAACTATTGATCCTCCTGACATTTTACTTCCATGATGTATAAGAGCAGCTGAAAACTAATATTCATACAAATTTTTGCTCTGTCAGTTCGTCGAGTTCTGTCCTCTTGCAGAATTAAACAACACCCCCTTCCACCTAAATCCTTCAATTTCGTCCAAAAATGTTTATTTAGGCTGACAGTGCGAACCACGTTACTTGCACGAGCAAACAGTTTCGCTGGCCGCCATCTTCACCCACTTTGGACACTTTGCAAGTGGCCGTTTGTCACGCAATCCACATTTTCCGGATGGTCTGAACTGGGACCACCAAAACAAAGTCAAGAACTTACTCAACTAACACCATGACAATTATTCGGACTGGCCAACAGAACGGCGAAGTCTTGGAATTTTAAAAGAGAGCGAAGCCCGGAAAATTTATAAGAAAGAAATCTGGACAGCGTAGTGCGATTGACGAAGAAGCCTTTATGGTTTTTGTCATGCTGCTTACGTTTTGTAAGTGGCCGCGGACGACTGTTGGAACACTCCAAGAAAAATGATGTCACAGTATGTGTTTTATTCAGGCGTTTGTACCATATTAGCTAAAGAAACGAACGATTCATTTATAAAGCTGGTGGTAACAGACAGGTTTGCAAAATGTTTGCAAAAGTTAATCATGTGGTTAATCTAAAAGGAAAAAAAAACAGATTTCAAGTATCCTTATTGACGAAAAGGTTTCCATTCGCTTATTTTTGTTCTTGATGAAGGTAGCTGGCCATCCATGTTGATTTCGCGAATGACGAATTTACAAAAATGTACCACACGTTTATGTCTCTCGACGGGTTAGTTTTTTCGGGCCGCGGAAGTGACTTCCACACATCATAGTATAGAGTATGGGCTTTCAGAAAATTTTAGTTTCGACTTCAAATTCAATGTACCAGTGGGCTTTTGATGGTATTGAAATTAGCTAAAATTAGCCATTTCGCTTATGAGCTTCCATGAAGGTACTTTTATCGGCCTAAAATATTATTAAACTTGGAGCTTTTGCTAATCAAATTAATGGTTTAGAACCAGCAAGATATGCACTATGAGCTACCCAAAGTATATTGATAGATATCATCGCGTTGATCTGTACGAGCGAAAAGAAAATGCACAATTTTCGGCCTTTTTCGGCGGCGTCAGACAGCTAAAATGGCGATTTTCAAACTTTCCTCGATTTCGAAAAAACTAAAGCGCTTCAGGACCTTTGAATGGTATTTTCGAAAACAACTCACTATAGAGGTTATTTGGGCAAAATATGAAGACATCGAAAATTTCGCGACTTTCATCTCATTCTCGGTAGTTACAGGAACTGGCTCTTAAGTAAAAGAAAAAGAAAAAATCAGGTAAATAGTAATCTGATATATCCATTCCATTCATATTTACTCGGTCTTTGGGAAATAGTTACAACTTGTACCACCGGGAAAGAAAATTATTTATAGTTATTTTTATTAGCTTTCTGTAAAATTTGGTAAATCAGAAAGAGAAGGAATAAAATTGCATCTCAAAAGCAAATGGCTGTTAATTGAAACTGTCGATCGAGTGACGTACATTGTCAGATCACAGGTCAAGGTCAAGGTCAAGGTCAACTTTATTTAGGCAGGGTGGCCCAATCAGCACTTGGCTGGTATCAAAAGGGGCCCTGCGTAAATTAAGACTACATTAAATTTCTATACATAGAGATTAACTTTTACAATTATAAAAAATTAAAAATAAAAACTACTCTCTAAAATAAAGTCTAAGAAGATTTTTAAAAATGGGGAGCGATGTTGCTTCTTTTATTGTAGTGGGTAAATTATTAAAATGAAGCGCACCAGAGTATCTGAACGTCCTTTTCCCTAGCGTTAACTTGGGTTTCGGCAAGTGCATGTCGTTCCTTTTCCTCGTGTTGTAAGAATGAACGTTGCAATTTCTAATAAAATAATCCGACAAATATGGAGGAGCTAAATTATTTAAACATTTAAAAACTAAAATGCATTTGTGGGCTTTTCTTTGGGTTTCCAAATCCACCCACCCTAACATTTTAAAAGATCCTTCGGTTGTTGCCCTCCTTAGTATAATGCGTGCTGCTCTGTTTTGCAGACGTTGCAAGCTGTTACTGCAACCGATTGACAGCCCATCCCATACCGTGTTAGTGTAATCAAAAATCGGCTGAACTAAACAATTATACACGCATTTAGCAGCTTTTAGAGTAAGGTAGGGTCGTATGCGTGACAGCAGGCCGAGACGTTTTCTTACTCTCTTACAAATCAATTCTACATGTTCGTTCCATGAAAGATTCTCATCTAGTGTTACCCCTAAATAACAGAAGCTTGATACTCTGTCAATGTTTTTCCCGTGAAGCTCTATTTTATAGTCTGGACAGTGTTCTAGTTTTTGCCTAGTTCCAAACAGCATCCATTTAGTTTTACTCTGATTGAGTATCAGCCTGTTGCTTACTAACCATTTCTCAACATTGGTAAGATCGTTTTGAAGAACCTGCTTGATGATATCTGGACAGGAATCAGAGAAATATATAACAGTATCGTCGGCATACATGCCTATTTGTGACTTCAGTAGACTTTGCGGGAGATCATTGATGTATATCACAAATAGTATCGGGCCCAGTATGGATCCTTGGGGAACCCCATAACTAATAGTTAAGCTCGATGATTCGTCTTGGTTGTATTTGACCTTCTGGGATCGAGCTGTAAGGTAGTCTTCGAACCATTTCAAACTTTTCCCTCTAATTCCATAATGTTCTAGTTTGTGGAGCAGGCAGAGGTGGTCAACGAGATCGAACGCTTTTTTTAGGTCTATAAAAATAGACCCGGTAATCATCTGTTTATCCATTTGTTCTAAAATGTGATCAACAAAGTGTACAGTGGCTGTTTCAGTGGAGTGTTTCTTACGGAATCCTGATTGATGCACTGACAAGGAATGGTTTCTGATTAGAAATGCTACAAGCTGTGATTGAATTGCTCGCTCCATTACTTTAGAAATCAACGGAAGGACTGAAATCGGACGATAATTATTTGGGTCGCTCTTATCGCCCGATTTGTATATTGGAGTTACCTTCGCAGTTTTCCATTCAGATGGTATCATACAGGTAGAAATTGTTAAATTTATGAGGTAGGCGACTGGTCTAGATATTTCATTTGCTGCATCTTTCAGTAATCGAGCAGGAATTCCATCGAGGCCAGTAGCTTTAGTTGACTTCATTTTGAGCAATTCTTTTTGAACAAATCCGGATGACACCTCTTCAAGGACAAAGTCTTGTTCAACTCTAGTTGACATAACTTTTGGCAGAGTACAACGTTCAAAATGGCTGCTCAGAGAGTTTGCGATCGATGTAAAAAAGCCATTGAATCTTGAGGCTGTAAGACCATCACTGCTTCAAGGTACTGATTTGATTTTTTGGGGGACGATTTTATGCAAAGTTCGCCACATCACCTTTGGGTCTTTTTCATCCGCCAGTTGATTTGCATAATAGTCAATTTTTTCTTTACGCATTCTTGTGTTTATGGTGTTGCGTAACCGCTTATAATTGCTCCAATGTTGTTCTTTGTTTGTACTTAGGGCCTTTTTGTGGTGGTAATCACGCTCTTGCATAAGTTTCTTTAGATCGCTTGTTAACCACGGCACTGAATATCCACGGGCGCGACGCGTAACAATGGGTGCATGTTTGTCGGCAGCTGTTAGAAAAAGGTCTTTAAAGGCGTTCCAACTACCCTCTGGTGTTTCTTCGAGTTCGATGATTTCCCATGGGATGTGTTTTAGGTCGTCACGGAACAATGCTGGATTATAATGTTTATAATTTCTCGTTTCAATAATTTTTGGTGGAGGGCGTTTCATCCTGTGTAGCTTTCTTACCCCAAAAATAGCACTATGGTCAGAAAAACCAACTGGTACAACACCGGCGAAATAAAGTTCTGGCCTTGAGGTGAAAAATAAATCAATTAAAGTTCTGGTGTGCTGCGTTACTCTTGTAAATTCTTTGATTAACTGTTTTAGGCAAAATGACTTGGTTATCTGTTGAAGGTGTTTATAAGATGTTGTTGATTTGGAGAAATCAACATTTAAGTCCCCCATGAGTACCGTTTCCGCACCGATACTCTTAAGGTTGTTTAGGGTCTTCTCCAAACTCGAATTAAAAGCGGAAATATCCGAATTTGGTGATCTGTAAATAGAGCCAACCAACAGCTTCTTTGATTTCGGTTGAGACAATTCAAACCAAATTGCTTCTAAATCTGCACACATTAGTTCGGGATTTGCTTCGTCCAGTCGATTGAAGCTCAGGTGTTCAGCGATGTAAACTGCTAATCCACCCCCATGGCAATTTCTATCTTTCCTCAGTAAATTGAAGCCTGGGAGCCAAATTTCTTCGTCTGAAAATGACTCATCCAACCATGTTTCGTTTATCGATAGCACATGAGGTTTGTGTGTTTCGCAGAACAGTCGAAGCTCGTCCACCTTATTTCTTAGGCTGCAGATATTCAAATGGAATAGACGCAAGCCCCTCATTTCACGATGTTGAATAGGCCCAGGGCCTGGATTTAGTTGTATGTCATTCGATAATAAAATGACATTTGCAATCATGGCTGTATTTAGGAGGCGTATAAAGCGAATCAGCTTCATGGTCTTCGTTGCGTTCGCCATGCTGGTTGCGAGGGATCTCGGAGTTGACTTTGCTGGATAAACGTTGAGCTTCACTTCATTTGCGTCTTTTGTAGCCATAAGAATTTGAAGGTTACTGTGTTGGGTTCCTTGAGGGCAAAACTTCGAGACTTGAGCAAGGAGTAAACATATTATTAAATAAAATGTAAGAGAGCTCGCAAAACTCGACCGACCCGCCATCTTGACCACGTGTATCAAAGTCATGGTGTGGTGCAGTGGCAGTGCCCTCGCTCCATACGCCAAAAGGCACATTCAAAACTAAAAACCAGAATGTTTTGTCTCTATTGTACACTGTCATTGTATACTAGGAAAGCCACTGCTTTTCTAGTATCCAAATCAATCGCTGCTGCTTTTAACTTCTCTACCTAGCTTCCGCCCATTTCCTGCACGCTTCGTTTGGTCTCCCCTTAGACTTCCGATCGCCATCGTAAGGGTAACATACGTACATATAGGACTTTATTCATGGGTTAAAACTAAAACACCCTGAATCGAAAGGGAGTTTAAACGGGTTGACCCAATGTAAAAAAAACCCTAAAATAAAAATTTGAAACAGTTGCGATGGCAACGTTTGTCGTTGCGAGGCTGGTTCGGAAAATTCGTCGAAAAAGAGATTGTTCAAGGAGAAAACAGTTTTATAGCATTCAATTTAAGATAAGTACAGTCTCCAATTGACCAAAGGAGACCGTGCTCAGAGATGATATAGTGATCCTTGTACAGTATATCTCCTATCTTTTGGCCCAGGACGAGTCTTGAGGCTTTCCGCTGAACCTTCTCCAGCATGGCGATATCCTTAAGCAAATAAGGGCACCACACTGGGACGGCGTGTTCAAGAATTTTACACGAGTCGTAAGTTTACCCTTTTAAGACAACACAACGCAACAGCACTACTTCACCGAAAATAGAAAGAGAGAGAAAAAACCTCTCTGACACGTTGAAAGTCTGATTTAATTAACTTGCTCTTTAAGTTGGTGCCACGCAGTCTTCTAAGAACATTTGTACAGTTTTCATACTTTTTACCTGTAAAAATATCGGACTGAAAAGAATGTCATAAAATGCCCATCATAGAGAGACGTGAAAACCGTCCAGAAATGAAAGCTTCTTTTTTGTTTAATATCCTGGGAACAATAGCCGATAACTTGTCAGCTCTAACTGAATTTACTCCCATACAAAAAACAAAAGTGTTAAGTTACCATTTGTAACTAAAGATAGCAAACATCTCGTGGGAACAAGTGGTGACGATTGGTCAGCTCTAATTGAATTTACTCCCTTGTGAAAAACAAGAGTGTCAAATTACCCCTTGTAACTAAAAAATAAAAATATCTCATTATATTTGCATGCAACAAGAACAAAACAATCGTTACCTGCACTTACTATTGTAAACGTTAGAACTCTTTCAAATCTAAATAGTCTCGTCGCCTCTAAAACAGTCATGTCATAAGAACTAGAAACGACGATTCGTGACTTCTCATTGAATTTACTCCTTGTGAAAAACAAAAGTATCAAGTTACCTTTGTAACTAAAAATAAAAATATCTCGTGCCATTTGCATACTACTAACTCATGAACTGTTTCAAAACTCAGGGCTCATCTCGTTCATAACTAGCCACCATTACATTGAACATTATGCACTCTAAAACAACCCAATGTATGCATGTAACTCTCACACTCCGCTCCAAACCGGACTAAAAATCACAAACCGGCAACATACACGTCAGTCTTTATTTTTCAATTACCAAAGTCCTTTTGCTTAATACAATAAAACGCTCAAGACTTCATATACCTCACTTAAGTTATCTTGAACAAAAATAATTTCCTTTTTCTTCGACTACAATTCGTGTTAGCTATTAATGTGAATAAGCGAAAACCCTGATAACGTTGAAGAGAAAAGATTTAGTTTCATTAAGACGTATCTTCTCATTCCAGTAGTAAACAAGAAACATGAAACATGAAGGCTTTCGTGCAAAAATAGCGTACAGTGGAACCCCGTTAATACGACCACCTTCGGGCCATGGAAAATTGGTCGCATTAACGGGGTGGTCGTATTAAAGGGGTTCTTTAAATAGGAAAATAACTGACTGAGCTTTTTTCCGGGCCAGAATAAAGTGGCCGTAATAACGAGGTGGTAGTATTAACGGGTTGGTCGTAAGGCGAGGTTTCACTGTATATAGCATTTTGGGCCGATTTTTATTTTTTTCAGGATTGAGCTAATTTTTGGTTGACTGACTTGTTTTGACATGGAAAGCATCGTTGCGCAATTGTTTTTGTTGATTTGCGCTTCGTTTTCGAAGCCAGGTAAGAGATTTACGTGAATTTATCGGAGCACTTTACGAAGCCGAGTGTGTTAGTTACTCGCTGGAATATTTTCAAAATTTCCCGAACTTTAAGCGTTCGTTAGTTTTGAAAACCTAGTGGACAGACAAATTTTATTATTGTTTTAAATCAAGGGACAGTTATACTTTCTATTCATGTAATTCAGCAGTTTCAAATAAGTGCCACATTTTTAAAACGTGCCTTCAAAGTAAAGCTATTTTCGCGTTTGTTTCAAAACTTGATTTAACGGATAGAAAATCTTCATTTAACCGATAAAGGAACAACATTGAATTATGATTTCAACATGGCTAAAAAAACTGCTATGATATATCTATGGTTGAAAAAAAGAATTGGGACTTTTGAGCGAATATTATTTTTTTAGAGCGCCGGCAATATGTGCTATTTTTCCAGTTTCGGCAGGCATGCAGCTCGTGTCGAGCGGACCGAACTTCAATTAGAATTTTTAATCAAATAAAACTCATTTTAGTGATTGACTATAGGTAAGGGCTTCGAAATCCCAGCTTATGAGAAAAATCGAATTCTCGAAGTAAAATCAGTAGTCGGTTTTTACAGAGACAGCCTCTTAAATTGCCTGTTTGCATTTCTGTTAATAGCCTGGATTATAAAACCATAACAATTTGATATAGCATCCTCCTTCCAACAAGCTTCCCCGTTCTAATATGTGCTTCCCAATGAGGTTTGTTTTCATTTCTTTTTTGATTCAGCGACCCTGTTGCAATAAGTGCCCCTTCCAATAAACACCTTCGTAGCTTTCGTATCTGAGCATAATGAATAAGCATAGTAAAGAAATAAGAGTACTCTCCATTAAGCCAATAAAAGTCATGTAGCGCCGGCCTGTCACTAAATGGAATCATTACAGTTTTAACATACGTTTTGCATTGGGCCGCCCCACCAGTATTAGCATAAAAGTAAATAATAACTCAAATTTTTCTTACCAACATCTGTGACAGACAGTCTTTCTTCTTCGGCTTGAGGTACATTTCCCCTGAAGGAGACCTGGAAGTAAATATAGGGAAGGGAAGTGTGCTGCGCAAAGGACTCATGTGTAACTTGCTTTAGATGATGGAAACTCCAGCTGTTGTATCCATCATTTAAGGCAAGTTACACATGAGTCCTTTGAGCAGTTAGCTTCCCTTCCATATTTTAAACACTTTGTAGATGTCACTTGCATTAACTTGCATATTAGTGTTGTTGTTAATGTAAGAGTTACTGTTGGTGTTATAGGCAAGTACCAGCGATGTCACAATTACGGACTAAAAATATTCCCACACAAATATGCCTCTATCCCATTTTTTCTACTTTTTATGTATAACACACAACTCTTTCAAGTTTGTTTTAATTTTATGATATTCATTGTGCCAAATGTTCATAAATTGCTTTTTTTCTGAAACCGCAAGGATACAATAGAGTCAATCTTCTCCAAGTATAGTGGCTCTGGAGAGCCTCCTCCCTGGAAAGATACCGTAGAGTCAGTTTACTCCAAGTATTGTGGTTCTACAGAGCCTCGTCCTTAGAGGGATACAGTAGAGTCAGTTTACTCCAAGTATCGTGGCTCTAGAGAGCCTCGTCCCTGGAAAGATACAGCAGAATCAGTCTACTCTAAGTATCGTGGCTCTAGAGAGCCTCGTCCCTGGAGGGATACAGTAGAGTCAGTTTACTCTAAGTATCGTGGCTCTAGAGAGCCTCGTCATTGGAGGGATACAGTAGAGTCAGTTCACACCAAGTATCGTGGCTCTAGAGAGCCTCGGCCCTGCATGGACAGATACAGTAGAGTCAGTTTACTCCAAGTATCGTGGCTCTAGAGAGCCTCGTCCCTGGAGGGATACAGTAGAGTCAGTTTACTCTAAGTATCGTGGCTCTAGAGAGCCTCGTCCCTGGAAATATAGAGTAGAGTCAGTCTACCCGAAGTATCGTGGTTCTATAGAGCCTCGTCCCTGGAAAGATACAGCAGAATCAGTCTACTCTAAGTATCGTGGCTCTAGAGAGCCTCGTCCCTGGAGGGATACAGTAGAGTCAGTTTACTCTAAGTATCGTGGCTCTAGAGAGCCTCGTCATTGGAGGGATACAGTAGAGTCAGTTCACACCAAGTATCGTGGCTCTAGAGAGCCTCGGCCCTGCATGGACAGATACAGTAGAGTCAGTTTACTCCAAGTATCGTGGCTCTAGAGAGCCTCGTCCCTGGAGGGATACAGTAGAGTCAGTTTACTCTAAGTATCGTGGCTCTAGAGAGCCTCGTCCCTGGAAAGATAGAGTAGAGTCAGTCTACCCGAAGTATCGTGGTTCTATAGAGCCTCGTCCCTGGAAAGATACAGCAGAATCAGTCTACTCTAAGTATCGTGGCTCTAGAGAGCCTCGTCCCTGGAGGGATACAGTAGAGTCAGTTTACTCTAAGTATCGTGGCTCTAGAGAGCCTCGTCCCTGGAGGGATACAGTAGAGTCAGTTAACTCTAAGTATTGTGGCTCTACAGAGCCTCGTCCCTGGAAAGATACAGTAGAGTCAGTGTACTCCAAGTATTGTGGCTCTAGAGAGCCTCGTCCCTGGAAAGATACAGTAGAGTCAGTCTATTCGAAGAATCGCGGCTCTAGAGAGCCTCCTCCCTGGAAAGATACAGTAGAATCAGTCTACTCCAAGTATCGTGGCTCTAGAGAATCTCGTCCCTGGAAAGATACAGCAGAATCAGTCTACTCCAAGTAAATGCAATGTATCCCTGGAGGGATACAGTAGACGCAGTCTACTCCAAGTACAGTGGCTGTAGAGAGCCTCGTCCCTGGAGGGATACAGTAGAGTCAGTTCACACCAAGTATCGTGGCTCTAGAGAGCCTCGTCTCTGCATGGAGAGATACAATAGAGTCAGTTTACTCCGAGTATCGTGGCGCTAGAGAGCCTCGTCCCTGGAGGGATACAGTAGAGTCAGTTAACTCCAAATATCGTGGCTCTAGAGAGCCTCGTCACTGGAGGGATACAGTAGAGTCAGTCTACTCCAAGTATCGTGGCTCCAGAGAGACTCGTCCCTGGAAAGATACAGTAGAGTCAGTTTACTCTAAGTATCGTGGCTCTTTAGAGCCTCGTCCCTGGAAAGATACAGCAGAATCAGTCTACTCTAAATATCGTGGTTCTAGAGAGCCTCGTCCCTGGAGGGATACAGTAGAGTCAGTTCACACTAAGTATCGTGGCTCTAGGGAGCCTCGTCCCTACATGGAGAAATACAGTAGAGTCAGTTTACTCCGAGTATCGTGGCTCTAGAGAGCCTCGTCCCTGGAGGTATACAGTAGAGTCAGTTTGCTCTAAGTATCGTGGCCCTAGAGAGCCTCGTGCCTGGAAAGATACAGTAGAGTCAGTCTACTCGAAGTATCGTGGCTCTATAGAGCCTCGTCCCTGGAAAGATACAGCAGAATCAGTCTACTCTAAGTATCGTGGCTCTAGAGAGCCTCGTCACTGGAGGGATACAGTAGAGTCAGTTAACTCCAAGTATCGTGGCTCTAGATAGCCTCGTCCCTGGAGGAATACAGTAGAGTCGGTTTACTCCGAGTATCGTGGCTCTAGAGAGCCTCGTCCCTAGAGGGATACAGTAGAGTCAGTTTACTCCAAGTATCGTGGCTCTAGAGAGCTTCGTCCCTGGAGGGATACAGTAGAGTCAGTTTACTCTAAGTATCGTGGCTCTAGAGAGTCTCGTCCCTGGAGGGATACAGTAGGGTCAGTTAACTCCAAGTATCGTGGCTCTATAGAGCCTCGTCCCTGGAAAGATACAGCAGAATCAGTCTACTCTAAGTATCGTGGCTCTAGGGAGCCTCGTCCCTACATGGAAAAATACAGTAGAGTCAGTTTACTCCGAGTATCGTGGCTCTAGAGAGCCTCGTCCCTGGAGGTATACAGTAGAGTCAGTTTGCTCTAAGTATCGTGGCCCTAGAGAGCCTCGTGCCTGGAAAGATACAGTAGAGTCAGTCTACTCGAAGTATCGTGGCTCTATAGAGCCTCGTCCCTGGAAAGATACAGCAGAATCAGTCTACTCTAAGTATCGTGGCTCTAGAGAGCCTCGTCACTGGAGGGATACAGTAGAGTCAGTTAACTCCAAGTATCGTGGCTCTAGAGAGCCTCGTCCCTGGAGGAATACAGTAGAGTCGGTTTACTCCGAGTATCGTGGCTCTAGAGAGCCTCGTCCC
This sequence comes from Orbicella faveolata, assembly GCF_042242905.1. Taxonomy (NCBI): domain Eukaryota; kingdom Metazoa; phylum Cnidaria; class Anthozoa; order Scleractinia; family Merulinidae; genus Orbicella; species Orbicella faveolata. The sequence continues at coordinate 19,512,463 of NW_028301547.1, read as the reverse complement.
TAGAGGGATACAGTAGAGTCAGTTTACTCCAAGTATCGTGGCTCTAGAGAGCCTCGTCTCTGGAAAGATACAGTAGAGTCAGTCTACTCGAAGTATCGTGGCTCTATAGAGCCTCGTCCCTAGAAAGATACAGCAGAATCAGTCTACTCTAAGTATCGTGGCTCTAGAGAGCCTCGTCCCTGGAGGGATGCAGTAGAGTCAGTTAACTCCAAGTATCGTGGCTCTAGAGAGCCTCGTCCCTGGAAAGATACAGCAGAATCAATCTACTCTAAGTATCGTGGCTCTAGAGAGCCTCGTCCCTGGAGGGATACAGTAGAGTCAGTTAACTCCAAGTATCGTGGCTCTAGAGAGCCTCGTCCCTGGAAAGATACAGCAGAATCAATCTACTCTAAGTATCGTGGCTCTAGAGAGCCTCGTCCCTGGAAAGACACATCAGAATCAGTCTACTCTAAATATCGTGGCTCTAGAGAGCCTCGTCTCTGGAGGGATACAGTAGAGTTAGTTTACTCCGAGTATCCTGGCTCTAGAGAGCCTCGTCCCTAGAGGGATACAGTAGAGTCAGTCTACTCCAAGTATCGTGGCTCTAGAGAGCCTCGTCCCTGGAAAGATACAGTAGAGTCAGTCTACTCGAAGTATCGTGGCTCTATAGAGCCCCGTCCCTGGAAAGATACATCAGAATCCGTCTACTCTAAATATCGTGGCTCTAGAGAGCCTCGTCCCTGGAGGGATACAGTAGAGTCAGTTCACACCAAGTATCGTGGCTCTAGAGAACCTCGGCCCTGCATGGACAGATACAGTAGAGTCAGTTTACTCCAAGTATCGTGGCTCTAGAGAGCTTCGTCCCTGGAGGGATACAGTAGAGTCAGTTTACTTTAAGTATCGTGGCTCTAGAGAGTCTCGTCCCTGGAGGGATACAGTAGGGTCAGTTAACTCCAAGTATCGTGGCTCTATAGAGCCTCGTCCCTGGAAAGATACAGCAGAATCAGTCTACTCTAAGTATCGTGGCTCTAGAGAGCCTCGTCCCTGGAGGGATACAGTAGAGTCAGTTTACTCCGAGTATCGTGGCTCTAGAGAGCCTCGTCCCTAGAGGGATACAGTAGAGTCAGTCTACTCCAAGTATCGTGGCTCTAGAGAGCCTCGTCCCTGGAAAGATACAGTAGAGTCAGTCTACTCGAAGTATCGTGGCTCTAGAGAGCCTCGTCCCTGGAAAGATACATCAGAATCAGTCTACTCTAAATATCGTGGCTCTAGAGAGCCTTGTCCCTGGAGGGATACAGTAGAGTCAGTTCACACCAAGTATCGTGGCTCTAGAGAGCCTCGGCCCTGCATGGAGAGATACAGTAGAGTCAGTTTACTCCAAGTATCGTGGCTCTAGAGAGCCTCGTCCCTGGAGGGATACAGTAGAGCCAGTTTACTCTAAGTATCGTGGCTCTAGAGAGCCTCGTCCCTGGAGGGATACAGTAGAGTCAGTTTACTCTAAGTATCGTGGCTCTAGAGAGCCTCGTCCCTGGAGGGATACAGTAGAGTCAGTCTACCCGAAGTATCGTGGCTCTATAGAGCCTCGTCCCTGGAAAGATGCAGCAGAATCAGTCTACTCTAAGTATCGTGGCTCTAGAGAGCCTCGTCCCTGGAGGGATACAGTAGAGTCAGTTTACTCCAACTATCGTGGCTCCAGAGAGCCTCGTTCCTACAGGGATGCAGTAGAGTCCGTTTACTCCAACTATCGTGGCTCTAGAGAGCCTCGTTCCTGCATGGGGAGATACAGTAGAGTCAGTTTACTCCGAGTATCGTGGCTGTAGAGAGCCACGTCCCAGGAGGGATACAGTAGAGTCAGTCTACTCCAAGTATCGTGGCTCTAGAGAGCCTCGTCCCTGCATGGAGAGGTACAGTAGAGTCAGTTTACTCCGAGTATCGTGGCTCTAGAGAGCCTCGTCCCAGCATGGAGAGATACAGTGAAGTCAGTCTACTCCAAGTATCGTGGCTCTAAGGAGCGGCGTCCCTGGAGGGATACAGTAGAGTTAGTCTACTCCAAGTATCGTGTCTCTAGAGAGCCTCGTCCCTGCATGGCGAGATACAGTAGAGTCAGTTTACTCCGAGTAGCGTGGCTTTAGAGAGCCTCGTCCCTGGAGGGATACGTAGAGTCAGTCTACTCCAAGTATCGTGGCTCTAGCGAGCCTGGTCCCTGGAGAGATACAGTAGAGTCAGTCTACTCCAAGTATCGTGACTCTAGAGAGCCTCGTCCTTGGAGAGATACAGTAGAGTCAGTTTACTCCAAGTATCGTGGCTCTGGATAACCTCGTCCCTGGAGGGATACAGTGGAGTCAGTTTAATAATAATAATAATAATAATAATAACTTTATTTATCCTGGTAAAGACCGGTCAGTCGATGAAGATATAGATTGACTGGTATTAATCGGTGACCAGTATAAAAAGCATCAAAAAAAGTCAATAAAGAATTACAGGCATAGAATTTACAATTACAAATCTAAAAAGTATAAATTATATACAAAAATTTCAGTTTAAATTGTACAAGTGTGAATTACACTATCCATGTTTATTAGGGAAGGGAATGTTTTGCCTTTAAATTGTGCAAGTGTTGTGAGCTCGCGAATCTCTCTTGGCAGTTTGTTCCAGCCGAAAACTTAAACGAGGTCTGTCCACATTTGGTCTTAACTTGTGGTAGATCTAATAATGTTGGATCTCTAAAGGATCGACAATGTCTCTGTGATCGTTTCATTAAGTAACCTGTCAACTGCTTAGGGCAGTTAATGTTAATTATCTTGTAAACATATTGTAGCTTGATGAAAAGGCGTCTACTGTGAAGTGATAATAGCTGTAATTTAGCGCGCATCTCCTGAGTACATGTCTTACGGACAGCATGCAATATTATTCGCATTGCTTGGTTTGCAGGCGCTCTAAACGTTGGGCGTTCTCTTTGCTGCATTCGCCCCATACAACACAACCATAGTCTAATAAAGGTAGCACAGTCTGCTTGTAGATTCTGAGCAAAATATCGCGACTAAGAAAAGATGAAATTCTGTTGAGCAGTTTTAGTTTAGGGTAAACCCTAGATTGTATATAGGCTACATGTTTGTTCCAGGTCAGACAATGATCGAGGTAAATTCCTAAATACTTAAAGTAGTCTGACTGTTTCATTGGTTTTCCATTGAGGATAATCTGTAACGCTCGGGTGTTTTTAACAGCGTGCTTTGATCCAATCAACATAGCCTCGCATTTCTTATGATTACTGATTAAACCATTCTGATTCCACCATGTTGCAGTACTTTTTAGATCTTTGTTGACACGTTTTTCTGCTGCACTAAAATCTTTTGCGCTGGCGTGGATTTCCGTGTCGTCGGCGTATAATACTACTTCGCTATCTGTGCGAGTGTCGGTGATACCGTTGATATGGATGTTGAATAAAGTAGGTCCGAGAACCGAACCTTACGGAACTCTGTGCGTGATTAAACGACGTTCAGACTCGACACTTCCGTATGACACGAACTGGTTTCTTTCCTGTGAGTAGCTTTTGAACCATTCAAGTTCGTTTCCAGTCACTCCGCGTTTTGACAGTTTACTGATCAAGATGTTGTGTTCAATTACGTCAAAAGCTTATCTTAGGTCCAAGAAAGTACAGACAACTTTTTCACCCCTGTCAATGGCAAATTTCCATGAATCAACGGCTACAATAAGCGCAACTGTGGTAAACGAAAACCTGGCATATGAAAATTGATGGTCACTGATGAGGCCAGTGTCTGTTGCAAACCTTGAAGATCAGTGTTGGGAAAACGATTCAAGCACTTTTGAGACACAGGGAAGAATGGAAATTGGTCTATAATTATCACGTTCGGTCTGTAGCCCCCCTTTAAACAAGGGAGTTACTCTTGCCGTTTTCCAGATGGACAGAAAGCGGCCGCATCTGAAAGATGTGTTGAATAACTTAGCTACAACATTGCTGATGTATGGTGCAGCAGTCCTAATGACTTTAGCTGGAATGGTGTCTGCACCTGTGGCCTTAGATATGTCCATGGTTCGTAGAGCCCTGAAAACGTCGTTTTCACTCACGGCGCGAAAATTGAAGCTGTGACTGGAAAACGCTAAAGGGCCCGTCTGTTGTAACTCAACTGGGTAGCCGTGGGATTGCTGACTGTTTAACAGCGAGGAAGCAATTGTTGTAAAATACTCGTTTAGTGAATTAGCGATGTCACGCTTGTCGATTAGCTCTTTACAATCGACTACTAACTTGTCGATCTCAATGCGGTTTTTCTTGGAGGGCAAAACTTGACGTAATGTGTCCCAAAAGGCCTTGGGCTTGCTGCGGTTTTGCTCGAGCTTATTTTTGAAATAATTCTTTCGGGCTTTTCTGTTTATAGCGGTGACTCTGTTTCGAAGGGATTTATATTCATTCCAATCCGAAGACAGTCGTGACTTTCTTGCCCTCTTGTGTATTTGATCGCGCGTTCTCATGAGTCTAAAAACACTATTGTCAAGCCACGGGTGGGTCTGTCTACGAATACGCTTCTTCTTTAGAGAAAAATGTTGGTCAATGAAAGATTTTATCAGCGATTCCCAGGCTGAACACATGTCGTCAACGTCGTTGAAAGAGTCAATCAGGCACCATGGATCAGCTATAAAATCACTTACATTTTTGTCTTTCCAGGAGCACGTTGTTATGATCCGATGTTTCTCCGGGTGAGTCGCTGAGCCATGCATGACACCGTAGATGAGATAATGGTTGCTGAAAACAATATTGATTGCACCTGCTTTTTTAAACAATCTAGGTGTTGAGGTGATTAACACATCAATAAGAGTGCTTGTTGTCGAAGTCACACGCGTTGGTTCTTTTATCAGTTGCTCAAGCTTATGACCATGGTAAATTCCAGCAGTCTCTCTGTCTGCCTTGAGGTCTTAAAAATGTCACAGTTGAGATCACCGATGACAATGACTTCCAAATTATTTTTAGTCGCATCCCTCATAACATCATCTAAATAGTCGAAAACCTCAAGGGGTTCGTCTGGGACCCTGTATACGCATCCAATTAAATATTTCACTTTGTTTAGTTGCATTTCTATCCAAATGGCTTCAAAATCATCCTCTAAGTCCCTTCTTACAGTGTGTTTCACTTTTTCCAGTACATAAAGTGCCACTCCACCTCCCCTACGATTTTTCCGGTCATGACGGTACACAGAATAACCCGATACTTCGATTTCTGAGTCCGATATGGAGTCGTCTAACCATGTCTCTGAAATTCCGATAAATAGAGGGCGAATATCTTGAAAAGTTAGCTTCAGTTCGTCGATGTGAGCCATAATACTTCTGCAATTGAAGTGGGCCAGCCATGGTTCGCGTTTTAAAGGTAGGCGGCAGGTGTTATTCGAGGTCCTAGCGTTTGAACTCATGACAGTCGCCTGATAAGAGCTTGTGTTCAGTGTGTTAGATGCTTCGTTTCGTGGGCCGGGATGAGGATGGACATCTCCATGTGCGAGGAGTAGCGATATATTAAACTGAGCTGTATGGAAGGCGCAATGCGGTACTCTCTTTCCGATGAACTTGCGCTGAAAGAAGAAGCCAAGATGGCCGCTGTCGGAAACGTGCCACGTGCATGGATTTAATAATCTTCGATGCTGATAATATTCGATGACAAATTCATCTTCAACACCTCGGATGGCTGGATGGTAATGACCTACGCTTTCGTAATTGTTTGTTGCATCCAAAGTTAAGATGCAAATGGAATAAAATAGCAAAGATGCCCTGCAGTTAAGTGGCGACCGTCCGGGCGCCATGATACCAGTCTAATGTTCGAAACCGGTTTTTGAAAAAAAGGCCACAGGTGATTGTTTGCAGTCTAATGTGTATAATTAATTAAAAGCGCAGACTGACGTCGTTTGGATACGTACATACCTTCACCTGGACTGAGGAAAATCTCTCATTCTTCTGGTGAACAGTCTTTGTCTTCCAGCCCTTGTTGGCATAACCATATTGAAAACACTTGTATCATCTGCACAATCCTCGTCAGACTCACTGTCTCCCCTTTCGCTGCTGCTGTACTCCTCACGTTGATAAGTGCATGTGAGAAGCAGGCTGTTCATCAGACTCACCTTCTGGACGTTCTGCACTTTCCCCCGCACTGAGCTTTGCGCACGAGGAAATACAAACTGCAAATCTAATGGATTAAGCAATGTCTGTGTTTCATACAAGTTCAGAGGCAGTGTCCCAGCTCTGTCCATGATGTTCTCTTGTCGTGCACTTCGCTGCCTTACACACTTGCCGTATCGTTTTGCCCACACTCCCATCTCTGCTTCATCATTTCTGAAAAATCTTTCTCCGACCGGTTTGGGAATTTCAACAAGGACTAACCGGCCAGTAACAGAAAGTTCAACAGGGTAGTATGAGCTGGGGTGCGTGTAATAATGTGAAGACCATGGTGTCACTCTCTTTACTCCTTCTTCAACTGATGAACCAAAAATCTGTGCGTATTCTCGAAAGTAAATGTTTCCGTCTTAAAATGAGTGACTGCATGTTGGTTCTCAGCATTTAACGTCAGGAGTGATTTTAAATTCAAGTTCACCTCGAAACCTGGATATGAAGACAGATCTTTGATGTTGTTCTCTACCTTGCGCAGCGATTGTGCCATCAGTTCCAATGACTTCAAACACTTGTTTGATAAAGTACCCTCTGGGCCATCAGTGGTTTCTTTTGCCAAGAACTGTAGCTCTCTTACCTTCCATGAGCAATACTCCAGCACCTCATCCACCACAGCAATTGCTTCATTAGCCGACTTCTGTGGTTCTCTAACTGTGAGTTTTTTGGAATGAATGTTAAAAGCCTTTACCAGGACTTTTAACTTCCCAAGGAACTCTGCAATCCCTGTCAACGGTCTGTTAATTAGTTTGACCGCGCCAGAACCAGAGTCTGTAACGTAAATGTCACGATCAAATTCAACGCAGATTCCAATTGGTTGACACAGTTTCGAGTGTGATTGTGAACCATCACAATCACCTTTACTGTGTCCTGCAATCACAATAACAACCCCAGATTTAGAGAGCTTAACGGAGTTCTCTTCGCAGAACAAAATATCTTTACCAAACCAGGCAACATTCACTGCCCGTGATGATATGGGTAGGCCGTCACTCCCTCTAACGATTCTTGTTACACCCTGTGATTCAACAAAGATATGAAGAACACCATCCACACAAACAGCAAGTTCATCCCCTGAGGGTGCCAAAGAACTAACATTTGTCCAACTGCCTGCATAGCTGCACATGACATTCACTGCTCCAAGGACACCTACACGGTCAAAATCAGCTGTGATCGAGTAAATACTCTTTGTAGCGTTGGATGCACCAATTAACATGCTACCATTTCCAAGACATAAGTTTACAATTTTCTGTGCGTATTACAGCATTTTTTGCGTTAATATATTTGATTTTGATAATCATAGTCCGCGAATTGGACGCCATTTTTATCTTTCCCGCCACGTGCAAACATGCGCTTATCATTCCATTAACAACAGACCGCCGCCCAGGAAAACACACAGAACTTAACAATAAAACCATGTGGAGCCTGGTAGTTAGAACGCGGAAAAATGTAATGATTTTATGTGTCTACTGAGGTCTAATGATGCAGAATTTTAATTCTTTATGTAAAAGAATAGGCTCAATTGAGCAGTGATGTCAAAAACTAGGGTCTGAGAGCGCTAAAAATAAAAATCCCTGTCCCATTTTCGAAATTGTTCATCCCATTCCCAGTGGTTGAATCCCAGTCCCAGTGCAGTAAATCCCATTTTCCCAGCCCAAAAAAGGGCAAATTCCAGTTCCCATTTTACCCCTTCACCCCCCTCTATAAAGCTAATGTCGATAACTGAACTGCGTTTAATAACAATTGAAAATTAAGCGAATAGTTTTCGAGCCTAATTTCGGCAAACCTAAAGTTGAATACACCTTTTGTTTATATAGCCGTTTAACTCTTAGCAACTTGGCTTAAGTGCTTGTTAAAGTATTAAACGTTTAAAGCACGATATTGTTTTAAGCCCTAAAAAAATTGTCTGTATTTTAATTTTTTCTCTCAGTCCAAGCTCAGTAACACAGTGTTTTGGATGTTAGAAGTGAGTTTAAATGTTAATAAAATTTAATCAGACGGTTTTGGTATCCACCCTTATAGTCCATTTGACATCGCAGAGAGTCTGAATAAGGCTGTCAGAATCTCAATTATCAATTAAATTCTCGGTGAGTTCTCAACCTTCTGTTATAATTTTAGCCATTTCTCAACCATGTTGTCAGCTATCAGTATAATTTCAGTGCAGATTGCAGATCTCAAGTACCAGTTGAAAAACGCGTCATTTCCAAGCTGAACGTTTACACTTTGACCAATTCTTAGCTATCAATTAATTCCCATCCAGACATCATTTCAGTTAAGAAAATCTTTTTCCATGGGCTGGTCTAAGGCAAACTAAGCCAGTTTTACAAAAGGTTTTAACAGGCATTTTTTGGACAAGACAAACGCTGTTTTGCATGTCAAATTAGGAAGATTTAGACATTTAAGTTGCTTAAAAATGTCTCTTTATAACAGGTGGCTGCATTGTGATAACCACGAGAGCAACGCTTCGTTGACAATTTTTCGTTTGCTAGTCTGTATAGAAAAACAGAAGAAACCTCGCAGTTTTCTTTAAAAGCCACTCTCCTATTGCACTGCAAAGTTCCATGGTATGGTAGTTTTTCAAAAAGAATTGCAATGCATAGCCACCTTAAGAAAAACTAATACTTGACAAGAAAGATTGTCACGTGTCTACACAGGCACATGCAGAAAGTTGTAAAGGAAAATTAAACTTGGCCTGTGTGCACTTTCACATACTTTATACAACGAGCTGCCTTGATCTGTTTTGCTGTCTTGCTAAAATCTCAACTTTTTCTTCTTTCTTCATCTAAAGAGTTCAAAATTCTTTAACCAGCCTACTGTGCTACCTAACGTTCTGCTACAACTGCTAAAACATGTTACTTCCATAAAATTTGTGAGCAAATGCCGGGGTCTACCTGTGATAGATATAAAACATAATCGACTGCTCGGCCAACAAAAGTTTGAAACGCCTGCAAAAAGGGGTTAGACGTATAGTTTAGCGACAGTCTTACAAAGAGTAATCTCTAGTTCCTTAATTAAGACCCCCTACTCAAATAGGAGCCCCATAGTAATAAAATCATGAAATAAAAAATGTAAAGGTAGCAAAGAATTATGAAGCGGGGGAAGGCGGGGATACTCTAAGTTTCTTACCGAAAAAAACTACATAAAAATGAAGTTGGTTAAATCAGAGAGATTGACAAAAAAAAAAAACAACAAAAGAAAACAAAACAAGAAAAAAACTGTCTGAAATTTGAAGCAAAAGACAGATTCATATTTAATTTATTTACGTCCCCAAATGATAAACAAACATTTAATTTCCACACCAGCTAAGCGCCAGCATTTCTCATTCATAAGCTTTAATCAAAATCGGAGAAATTAAAATGATTTCCTGCACCTCCGCGTTTGGAACACAAACATTAGAGTAAAAAAATATATATATATATAGAACTGGATACCTTCCATGATAGCATTGACACGAAATATACTTCATAGAAAGTATAAGTAAAGTTCACAGACCAAATGGTAGTTTTAAATAAAACAAACCGCGAATTATCCAGCTTAGAAAATTGCTGATTATTTTAAAGAGCATATTTGTTGTAGGTGTTTGCAAAATATATTTGAAGTGCTCAACAGGATGCTGGACAATATACAAGACCACAAGAAACAAAGTCTCTGTAAAGGAACAGATCTTCGGTCAGAACTCAGAAGAGCTATGCATATGGACGAGAGTGCAATATCAATTCTTCTCATCGAGTGAAGTGATTTTGATTCTTCGTTGCCAAAGAAATAAATTTAGCCATTCAGATTAAACGCTCGGACAAAAAAGGACCCTAGGATATTAACAGAACGAGAAACGCAGAGTAAACTTCACAGGGAACGGTACAAAGCTACGGTTTATAAATGACGCCGCTTTTTTCTTCGTTAAAGCCGCATCAGACATGTCCCTGGATGGCTTGATTGCTATTTTTATCTTCGCCATCCTCTCCGCGCTTCTGTGGTCGTACGGATTGGAGATTTTCATGAAATGCGTCAAATTTATCTTGCTTACCATATTCAAAGTTATCAAGCTTATTTTGTTTGGAAGGAAAAAGAACACCGAGGAAGCCACGACTGAAGCCGACAAGAATAAAGAAAAGACTGGGTGAAGAATCAAAAGCTTGCCCAAAAGCTCGCGTATATGAATATTACTGACGTTGTTGATTCTGGTTATGGTGGCATAAAGCGTATCTAAAATTCCTTTCGTATTTGTGAAGACTTTCTACGTACTGGTGTGCAAGGACTTCAAACCGCAATTTATAGGCTAGTTGATACTCTCTCCTTCAATTTTTAACCCAATTTATAATTTTTTTTTCTTCACTTTATGTAAGTAGAGAAGTTGCTAGAAGTCAGCTTGTGTACTCGAAACCACGGTTTATTTGTTTTTGGGTGTGGCTCTTGCAGGTATTTGGACTTTGATCATTATCATTAATTCTTGTAACGGTGAAACTTGATCGCTTATCGAAATGAAGGGATTTTAAAGTGAGACATTGGTGATGTTTGCGATGATAAACAGTCCTTAATTCGCTACCATTTGGACTGGGCTCGAGCCGTGAAACATGGCGGACACGACACGAAAGAGCTCCTAGAATCTTTTAACCTGGTAGCCACAGTAATGGTTGTTATATCTTAAATGTGACAAAATGCCTAACGAACAAGCTAATAGAAATGATGTGAAGGAGAAAGGGAGGAAAAGAACTCGAGAAGGAAGCTCCCAAACTGACGAAGAAGACTGCAGGCAGCCATGTGGACAATGCAGCGATGCAACGAACTCAGGACTCAGCAGCATTGAAGAGACGCTCAACTTGCTCTTAAGTGTCCTTTCCGAGTTGGAAAATTATAAGTCCAGAGTCAATCAACTCGAAGAAGAATATAAATCCCTACAAACAAGCCTGCAATATGCTCAAGCAGAAATCGAAGATCTAAAAACCAAGGCAAATGACCCAGAGTCTCGGCAACAAAAGATCAACGCCGGTCAAGAGCGAATAAATAAAGAACTCAAAAAATTACAAAGACGGCATGTCAAACTGGAATGCCATAGTCGCAGAGGCAACTTAAAATTCTTTGGAGTGAAAGAGGGAGAACGTGAATCTAACAGCGATACCGAGACTACTTTACGGGAATTTATGCGCACGAAGCTGAAAACTCCACCCAACGATGTAAAGGAAATACACTTTGACAGAGCTCATAGGATTTCTACGCATACAAGCGATAGTCGAAACTCCGGATACCGTCCAATTATAGTCAAACTCTCCGCTTATCAAGACAAGAACTTCATAAAGTCGTTCATCAAAAACCTTCCCAAAGGCACCAACATTGGAATATCCGACGACTTTGCAAAAGCAGTGGATGAGATAAGAAGGAAGTTATACCCCGTTCTCAAGGCTGCCAAACGTGAAAAGAAAGAAGCGTACTTTAAGGTAGAAAAACTTTTAATCAACGGCTCACTCTACCGAGGACCGGAAACAGCTCTTTTCCCTCTGTACGGATGTTTAATGAACGGCTAGTTTTAAATATGTTTAATTGACTCTCTTACTCCGCCATACAACTCAACCATTGCTAAATTGCTGCCGCTAGTACCCCAATTTTGACCCAGTCAGTAAACGCCGCACAAAAGCATAGGTAAGTTTGAAGTAGTGAGTAGCTTGCTTCGTGTGTGCTGTTGTATTTCTGTTGTAAGTATGTTTAAATGTATTTATCTATCTAACTTTATCTCGGTCAACAAAAGAAAATTAATACTAAGTTATGATATCTCGCCGCACAGTGAGAACTATAGTATAAACAAGTGCTTAACTTTTTCTCTGGAATATTGTGACTTCGCCTTCTGCAGAGAATCTAAATGTATAAAATCATATCACTAAATGTGAGAGGGTTAAACGGTTCGAGAAAGCGAAGACAGGTTTTTCGCTGGCTACATCAACAAAAATCGGATATAATTTTTTTGCAAGAAACTTATTCCTCGCTCGATACTATCAGAAAATGGGAGACGGAATGGGGAGGCAAAATCGTATCTAGCCATGGGTCATCTCATAGCAGAGGAGTTATGATTCTTTTTAAACCACGGCTTGACGTAAACATTGAAAAAATTGCCTTAGATGATCACGGGAGATATATTTTAGCAGAGATTGTCATTGATAATACAAAAGTTTTACTGGTTAATGTTTATGCACCAAACGATCCAAACCAACAGATTGTATTCCTAAGAGGGCTTTCAAATAATCTCCTCGGCAAATATGGAAATGAAAATCTTGTGTTGGGGGGCGATTTTAATTGTGCAATCGGCACTTTAGACAAAAGAGGTGGCAAACCTGTTGATATTAGAAAAGCATCGACTATTGAACTCGAGGCTTTGATTAAAACGCATAATCTGCTCGATACCTGGCGCTACAAAAACCCAAACTCATTTCGCCCTACGTGGGCGAACCCCTCAATGAAAATACAATGTAGACTAGATCACCTCTTCATTTCAAATCAACCGAGTAATCGAATTTGCGAGAGCAAAATAATTCCAAATATTTATTCTGACCACTCTGCAGTCGTAATCTCTATATCTTTCTCCGAACACGAACCCCCTCGTGGGCCCGGCTTCTGGAAATTTAACAACTCGTTGCTGTCGGACACGAAATATGTAGAATTATTGAATTTCTTAATTCCAGAGTTCGCCAAAAAGCATCAGGGAACTGTGGACAAGGGTTTGTTCTGGGAAATGAGTAAAATGTAAATCAGAGCATTTACAATAAAATTTTCGAAAAAAAAAAGCAAAAACCAAGCGTGACCAAGAGTCTGCCCTTTTGTCGGAGATGATCAAGCTGCAGTGCAAACTCCAGACAGCGTACAGCGATTCTCTGAGGAGTGAATTAGAAAGAATAAAAACCAAGCTTTCGAAAATATCAATTGTTAAGACGCGTGGCACGATTATACGTAGCAGAGCGCGCTGGTATGAATATGGCGAGAAAAACAGTAAGTATTTCTACAATTCAGAAAAAACAAACCAAAGGAAAAAGCATATACAGCGTTAAAAGTCAATGATAACGCAAAATTAGCCGACCCGAGAGAGATTCTTGAAGAGGAAGAGCGCTCTTTAAAACAGATATATACATCCAAAAACACGAATCCGAACGGCTCGGAGTTTATGAAATGCTTTAATATGGAAAATGTATTATCAGAAGAAACTGCAAAAATTATGTCTATCGATGAATGTAAACGAGCCCTTATGACGATGGAAAGCAATAAACACCAGGTACAGATGGCCTCACTTCAGAGTTCTATCGCTTTTTTTGGAACGCTGTTGGTAAATTCATGGTGGAAAGTTTTAATTATGCATTTCAACACGGATCACTTTCTATCTCTCAACGACAAGGTATTATTTCTTTAATCCCAAAAAAGAATAAGAACGCGGAATATTTAACAAATTGGAGACCAGTATCGCCACTTAATGTTGAGTACAAAATTGCGACCAAAACTATTGCTCTTCCCTTGGAAAAGATCTTGCCAAGCGTAATACATCCTTGTCAGTCCGGCTACGTAAAGGGTGGATTCATTGGAGAAAGTATCAGACTAATAGCAGACACAATGGACCTCACTAAAATCAAAAATATACCAGGTATAGCTGTTTTCTTAGATTTCCAAAAAGCTTTTGATTCAATTGAATGGGACTTTATCCAAAAATGCCTTGAATCTTTCAACTTTAATTTTTTGGACCAAATCTCCGGCAATGGATCAGCGTGTTCTATAAAGACATCTCTAGTTGCGTCATTAACAATGGCGTTGCCTCTAAACACTTCTACTTAGAACACGGTGTCCGTCAGGGTTGTCCCCTTTCAGGCATACTCTTTGTTATTGCTGTGGAACTTCTTGCCCAAAATATAAGACGGTCAAAAGACATCAAGGGCATACATATCCAGGGAAATGAAGAGGTCAAGCTCACGCAATATGCTGACGACACAACTGCTCTTCTTGCTGATGTCCAGTCAGTTTCTGATTTATTTGACTTACTTTCACTGTTTGAAAAGTGCTCTGGCCTAAAAATAAATCAGGCAAAATCAGAAATGCTATGACTTGGCTCCATGCGCCATAGGAAAGATGCAATTTGCAACCTCCAGATTAGCGATGATCCTGTTTACGCGCTCGGTGTGCATTTTACTCACAATATTGAATTGTCTCATAAGAAAAATTTCTTTGAAAAATTAGGATCTCTAAAGAAAACCTTAAGTATCTGGTCCCGGAGAGACTTATCTATATACGGTAGAATAAATATTGTTAAGAGCTTCTGCCTGAGAGATCGGGGCAGACTTGGAAATGAAGGTTGCCCGATTTCGCTTAAAATTGGTACACAAAGTCGTTATGTGGACTTATGTAATATGCCCAAGTTTCAGCTTCAACGACCATTTTTTAGCCCAGTTCTGGATATCAGCCCCTAAGGGGTCCCCAGAGGCTGATTTTCAGTGTGATTTTGGCCACTTTTCAATCTCTCTTTTAGCAACATGCAATTAATTTCAGACAAAAACAAAACCATATTTGTAATGCCCTATCCTTAGGCGCTTATGGGTAAAAACATTAGCTCACGGAAATTTTTTGATAGCCTGTGGCAGTTATCACAACTTGGTCCTATTTGAAGCACATGGGAAGCAACCGGAAATGGCCTGTTTTTCAGATCGCATAATTTCCATGCTCATGTTTTACACCATAAAGTCTTAGTATCCCTGCAAAGTTCAGCCCTTACTTTAGTAATATCAAGAAAAAATACTAAGGTTGAGGCTTTTTTACAAGGAAACACTTTAAGACAAATTACCTACTACGCACTTCCTGTCAAGGTCTAAATTCCTTATTACGAGAGATTTTTAGACACCAGCCGCACAATTAACAACCAATCAACGATCCCAAAGTAAATTATTTTAAGGAAATATATATTTCCAAATCGTAAACTAGAAATTAATTTTCCTACTGACGAATTTTGAAACTAAATTTGTACCCTGTACCCAGGTGACTGGAAGGTGAGGGGAAACTTTATACGTTGATAACAAGAAAAGTAATCAAAATACAATGAAACAAGCTGTTTACTGAGTGTATAAGGTAGGTGGGAAAAGCTGACCAAAAAACGCACACACCAAAAGCCTTATTTATGGGACTCTGCCTTGTTTCCATGGCAACCTTGCTTTGTCAGGCATAATTACCCTAAGTTTGAATTTTCTAATCTAATTTTCTGTTTTTTATTGACGTTTTCAAGTTTCTTGGGACAAACATAGTTTTTTGCACCTTTTCATTCCTTTAGTACCCTTTCTCTTCTCTTTTAAGTTTGTTGTAATTGGCAAAAACGATATTTTGACTTCATGGAATAGTCATGAATTAGGACTAGTGGATTCAGTACGACGGATGTTTTGGAATTTAGACATTCTGACGTCACATGCCTTCATAGCTGACCATTCACTATTATTAGAATTTTAAGCCGTGAGTTTTTTTCTCCTTCCCCCTGCCAGCAGATCACAAATACCTTGTGTGACTAGTTGTACTGAAATTTCCGACTTAATTGCGACACACCCAGAGGCGCTTTCCTTCAAGCTTCGATCTTTGCTCCTCTTTGGTATCGATTCTAAATACGAATACCATAGTTACGATAGAAAATGTAAGTAAGTAAGCCTCGTAATACAACAGAGGGCCCGGAGATTAAATTTTTTCGCATGACACGCGAAGCGTCTCCTCTGTTATTTAATATTGGGCATGTGAAGCTACTTAATTCATCTCCAAGCCCTTTCGACTCTTCAAGTGAAACAACATCCAATATGACGTCGAAAATGTTAGCAATTGAATTGTGTGTGGGTAGACAATTTAAGGTAAAGATACTTTGTTCAAATGTGTATGCAGATGATGATGGAACAACGATCCTTGAACCAGTGGAACGAATTAAAGACATTAAAGCAGGTAAAAAAAAAACTCTTTGAACGTGCAAAATAAATTTATGTCTGATGAACCTGCATGCAGTCACTCTACCCTAGGATACTTATGGGGTGCAATAGGTATTACAATGCCGAACTCCTCAAATATGCTATCTGAAACGTTAGCGGTAACCTTTTTCGGTTTCTTCAATTTCTGCTTTCTCCTTGATGGAAAAAAGGGTGTTGACATGGCGCACTTTGGTCACGCAAACAGGTGGATTTTCCACCGTGACGTGGGCAAATCACAATCTTCTTTAATTCATACTTTAACTTCCATTCAGGGAAGTTGTCAACTCTGTGAGACGCGGCCAGTTTATTACCACCAAAGCTCACTTAAACTTGACCAGTAGGTGGGTAACATCTCGATCTAACGTCGCTAATGGGAAAGCCACAGCAGGCTCTGATGTCTTGTTATCTCATGCCCCGCAAATGTCATCTTCTTTCCAAAAGGGACACCCTATGCTCATGTTTTTAGTTTTGCAGGGGACTACTCCTCTGCCTTTCAAGCACACTCAAATGAAACAAATTCACTTACAGACTGAATAGATTTAATAAGTTTAATTAATTGATCGAGATAGTTTCTTTTCTTGTAAATAAACAATCCAGCCAGCAAGATATCCACGTGCTAGCCATATATTCATTTCGCGGTTGCATTTTATCAATTTACGACAGACTAAGTAAACATGTAACGTAGTAACGCATTCGGATTCTATGCAAAAGCAACTGCCTAGCTCATAGCACGGTCGCGCCCTAATGGTAAGCGGGCTGGACTCCGGATTGAGCGTTCCTGGTTACTAGGGGGTTGCCACGTCGTCTTGGAAAGGCAATTTTCTTTCACAGTGCCTCTCTCAAACCAGATGTATAAATGAAAGCCGGTGATTGTCATCCTGTTCAGGGAAGAAGAGCAATAATCAATTTAAGGCCCAACAGGTGTTAGGTACTGGGCCTTGTAACGACTTACCATATCACCTACAGCAAGCATACTGGTCTTCCTGGGGATCATCACTTCTTATTATGGAAATCGGAGTTAAGGGCCAGCAATTCTACCGCTAGGGGTGCCATAAGCAGTAGTCTTTGAAGGAAAATACTCTCCTCCCTTGTCCTATCTTTGGATATATGCAGTACACCGATTTAGTCTGGATCTGTGCTGACTGAAAACGCAACAAATGGAGAATCCCGATAGAGAAAGAGAAAGTGAGCCAATGAGTAATTTTCTGGCAATTTGGTCAGACATTAAGCAACTTGGCGGGGAAAACAGACCGTCTTGGACGTCCTCAATTTATAATACCAAGGCCATTTGCACTGGCGGACTGGGTATGAATAAATATTCTGTAACATATTCATTGTTCTTCAGGTTCTCATGCAAGTTATATACCTATTAATTCTCTGCAGTATTAAGGAGACGAATCTAGACGAGAAAAAAATGAATTCCAAGTCAATCATAGCTGGCAAACTACAGATAAATTGGCGTGTCGTGACCTCGCCACGTTCGGTATGAATCAACCTGCATTTTCATCACTCGCAACAATGCACTCACGACCAATTTATCGCTGGGGCTAAGGTTTTTAATGTTGCTTCACTTTTAAGGGATTATAAGAAAGGGGTATGCCTGTAAACCTGAAGCCAGGTAAGTGTTTATCGTAAGGGAATTTATCCAGACACTTTGCATATAGACTTGGAATAGTGAGACTGCATTTTGTATTAGACAATTAGCTCTAATTATGTTTGAAATTTCCCGTTGTGATTGCATTTAGAGTGACTGATAAGTTGTTTTTATTCAGAAAAGAAGTCCCAGACAGGTGGGTTATACTACTTATGGTACGAAATGGGACCACAAAGCTTGGGGGCTTAATACCTGATTTAATTAGCGCTTCATTACTCGGGGCCACAGACTTGTTTCGTTGAACGAGTTGAATGTTAAAGATAAACTTAATATTGCAGTTTGGAACAAAAAAGATGCAAAGCTGCATTGTGATTAACCGGCAAGAGATGGATTATTAGGTATCTGTATATATTTTTTTTCCACAGCGACTCGGACATTATCCGTAATTTTCAAGACTTCTTCCACAAACTTTATAACCGTTGCTGGACCAAAATCTGATCAGTCCGAAAAAAGAATCGCACGAAAATTTCTGATTAACGGTAACTCTTTTTGGTTACAATTAACTTCAGAGTCTCTAATTCATGACTTAGAAGAAAAAAAAAGGTATTAATCGAAATTAAATGGCTGATTTTTACAGACACGCTTTGTCGAAACTTTAACCGGAAGTGGACTGGTTAGTCATCTTCTCGTAAGTTTTTTCTTAGTAAAAAGGCCTCAACCTTAGTATTTGTTTCTTGATATTACTAAACTAAGGGCTGAACTTTGCAGAGATACTAAAACTTCAGGATATAAAACATGGGCATGGAAAATATGCGGTCTTAAAAACAGCCCATTTCCGGTTGCTTTCCATATCCTTCAAATAGGACCAAGTTGTGATAACAGCCACAGGCTAACGAAAAATTCTCGCGAGCTAATGTTTTTACCCATAGAAGCCTAAGAATAGGGCATTGCAAAAATGGTTTTGTTTTTGTCTGAAATTAATTGTACGTTGCAAAAAGAGAGATTGAAAAGTGGCCAGAATTGCACTGAAAATCAGCCTCCGGGGACCCTTGAGGGGCTAATATCCAGAACTCGACTAAAAGAACGTCGTTGAAGCTGAAACTTTGGCATGTTACATAAGTCCACATAACGACTTTGTGTACCAATTTTAAGCGAAATCGGCCAATCTTCATTTCCAAGTCTACCCCGGTCTCTCAGGCAGAAGCTCTTAAAACGTTAGCCCTCTCCAAATTTGTATTCATCTCCTGTGTTATAGACACTCCAAAAAACTTTGCAACAGAGGTCAATAAAATAGTGTTCGATTTTACCTGGAACAAAAACCCGCCAAAATAAAAAAGACAACCCCATCAAGAAGACATCGGATGGTGGTCTTGGCATGAAAGATTTTGTTCTTTTCGATAAGGCTTTGAAACTAACTTGGGTAAAACGGCTGTGCTCCGACTCAGATGCACCGTGGAAGTATATTCCAAAATCGTTTCTCTCTACTGTCGGCGGCACTGAGCTCTTTCAATGTAATTATGACTACAACTTTCTTGATCTTAATGGCCATCTTCCTAAATTTTACAAACAAATTATTCATCATTGGCAAGAAATCGTGCTTACCGCACCTCACAGCAAGACCGAGATACTGTCTCAGACAATCTGGAACAACAAATTCATTACGATCGACAAAAAAAATGGTATATCTGCCTCATTGGCACCGAGCAGGTATAAAGCAAATTTCAGACCTTTTTGACGAGCATGAAAATTGCTTCCTGCCTTTCCTTTCCTTGCGCAATAAATACACGCTAAATTGCAACTTTTTACAATATTATAGTCTTTTATCTGCGATCCCTCAAAGTCGGAAGAAGCTCCTTCACGTTAACTCTGGCGACTCTACTACACCCCCGCCGCCAATCTGTACTATAACGTGCAAGATGTTATACGACAAACTGTTAACCTTAGAAAATCTTCGTCCTCCCACTTCAGAAAAAAATCTCTTATCATAAGGCATCGCAAAAGAGAATCTACATAAAGTTTATCTTCTGCCGTTCACAGCCACAAAAGAAGTTAAACTGGCAATGTTCCAGCACAAAATTATACACAACATTTTAGCCACGAACAGTATATTATACAAAATGAACAAGGTTGCCTCCCCATCCTGCCCTTTCTGTCCCTCTGATAGTCAAAACATACGTCATTTGTTTATTAGCTGCCCGCAAGCGTCTTCCTTTTGGTACAAGTTCCAAAGTTCGTATTCCACCGTAAGTAACGCGAGTTTACTTTTTTCCGAGCCAGAGGTATTATGTGGAATTACTCGTCCCTGTAGTCACCTTTTGACCCTCAACCACCTCACAATGCTAGGCAAATACTTTCTTTATATCAACGCTCTAAATAATACTATGTTCGTTTTCAGCGACTTCATCTCATTAGTGAAGGATAAAATCGAGATAAAAAAATACATTGCTGCCACGTCGAATGGTGAAAGGGAATTTCAACAGAAGTGGAAATTCCTTCTCACCATTTAAGGCGTTTCCCTTAGTAATTTGTTGCGATGTCTTTTTTTGTTGTTGTTTGTTGGTTTTTTTTTTTTTTTTTTCTATAATTAAGTAATTACATTGTATTGTAGCTCCCTAAGTAACGTAATGTGTACGTCATAATAAGTAATTGTCATGTATTGTAAGTAAAGTTTGTAAGACTGTAAAAGCATTTGAAATAATAATTAATAATAATGATAAACTGTTCGATAAAGAAAAAAAAAACACTAATTGTCTCACCGGAAATTAATATATTGTTTTAACTGTATACTTGTCATATCGATTAAAAGCAGTCTGCTGATCCTACAAACAGCAAAGGAAAGCCACAAAAAAAATTTGAAAAAAAATTCGCTATCAGTTGGAGGTTGTACCTTTCTTTCGTCGCTGTTTTGTTATTATTTTCTCAAGTAAAATGGGTTAAAAAGTTCTCTGAAGTGTTCTTGCTTGGGAGTCAGCGTTGATACAGTACCACAGATATTTGTGTAAGCTAGATAAAATCCTTAAAATATTGGCACTGATAAAAAAAAATCTCTCTCCCTTTGCTGTGCAAGGACACATTCACTTACCATTGAATCGCGAAGAGCGCTTCTTTCCTTCAATGAGAAACTTCCCAAACTAACAATAACCTTGTATTTAATGCTTTTTCAAATTTTAGACCAAAACCCTTATTTCTCCTTAATCAGATCCACACACTCCCTTCAACGTCAGTTCTGAGAATTTCGTGGTACATCAAGACACCCTCCCAAGTTTGATCATTTTCTTCATTCTCCTAATCTGTCTGTTTGAAAATGCGTCGATAGCAGTGGCGGATCCCGACCTTGAGCTAAGAGGGAACCCAGTTTTGTTTTGCTTGCCCTGCCGGCTTTTCTTCCTTCTGTGATTTCTTCTTTTTTTACTCAAAATAAGGAGGTGCCCAGGCCCGCCGAGCCCCTCCCCTAGATCCGCCACTACATAGTGTAAAGAGAAACGTGGTGTTCATCTCGTTTGGAACTACTAACGGCGTTTATCTTGCCTTTCTGATCGAATACGAATTGATTCAGTATTAGGATACTTACCATTAATTTTAGGTAAGGAAAGTCCGCGAAATTTCGGTTAAAAATTTGATCGGTAACTTTAGACTTCAGAGGTATACTCCTCTTTCACCGTTCGAAATGGGACGTCGGAAAATTTCCATATCATTCGCTCTTTTCTCCAGTTTTCAGTCTTGTGATAAAATAATAAAATAATAAAATAAATGCTATATTTATACTGGAAGGAACCATTAGCGATGCCAATAAGATAACATATCAATGATAAGCCCCATATCTTTCGGTTGATCTGCTTATTTTGGAAAAAACACGAAGCAGATCATTCAACCGCAATCATAGCCATAACTCTTATGATCGTTAAAAAGCAAAGAAACGTAGTCATGGAGTCTGTCATGAAATTGAATCCATAGGTGTACTAATACGAATCTGAAAATAATATTATCTAAACCAGACAGTTCGTTACCACTAGCCAATGTGTTGCAATAGAACTCTCTAATAAGTATCTTATAATATCTATATATCTCTTGTTTGCGTCGAAGATCGTGACAGATCAAATTCCCAGTATGCGATGTCTAATGCGACCCTTCGTATTGACCGCAGGCTTGGTAACTGAGCAGCCATTTAAGATCTTGCCGTTGGCCATAAATTATTATTTCAGAATCCTTTGTCTAGCATCTTAGGCACTTTTTGTTTTGCTTCAAGGCTGTACAGGACAAGAGCGGAGACCTTTAAGAGCTGTACTCATGATAACATAGGCCACAGTTTGCCCTTTGCTTAACATTTTGTCAAATTGCCACATTAGTGTCTTTTCGTATTCATAATAATTATGCTTGCCTGAAATGGCTACAATACAATTTCTGTCAGCGAAATTAATTAGCGTGTTTTGGGGGGCATTAGCATAGTTGTTAAAACTTTCCCTGACAAGAAAAGCAACGTGCTGCCATGGGAGATGAAGGTGCAACGATAATACTTTATTCATTATATTACTTTTACGTTTTCATTTTACGCCATATTTTATAAAATTCCAAAAAAGCATCGACTACCACGTTAAAATAGACATCCCTCAAGTCATTTGAGTAGACAGAGAAATTTTCAGGCAATTAAAATTCAACAGTCTTGGCCAAATTTTTTCCAATTTTTTTAAGTTGGCAATGGAAACACGTCGTTTTCATTTTTTTCCTGTTTGTTCTCTTGCATAATTAACAAGCGTCAAAATAAAACGAGATATGATGCTGGTGGTCTTTTGTCCATTGATTGTAAACTTCTGGCAGGTCGTAACTGCTCAGGTTGTATGGTATTTTAGTAGCGTGCCCTCTGTACTTAACGCTTCCATTTACACCGTTAACAACAATCAACGCTTCGTTTTATCGCGGTCAATTCTCAGCGATCAGCAAAACCACACGATGGTCGGACCACCAGTGATCGAAGGATCTTTGAAAAACACGATCCACTCGCTCGCCTTTGGCTTGATATGTGCCACGCTTGCGGTGAACTTCGGCAAATATTTCGTGCCTCATTTTTTCCCATACATGGTGGGAATTTTGATCGCCATTGAGGTGGTTTTGTCCTCGTTCGACAGGCCAAAGGAAAATTATGATAAGTACCAAGTCCCAGGCATAAAGGGTGCGCACTCTATTGAAGGAGCTGGCTCACCGCAGATCATGGTCTCCGCGCCCGGGGAAGACTCTGAAGCTTCGCCTAGGAAACAGCACAGGATCAAAGATAAGTTGAAGACCAAGAAAGATCAGAAGGGACGAAGGGAAAGTGGCGTGCCCGGCTCACCCAACGTGAGACGAGAGAGTGGCGTGCCTGGCTCACCCAAAAGACAAAGTCTTGCTCCACCATTGAGTCCGGGACAAGAAGCGATGGAAGCCATGGGCGACATGGAGCACGAGAAAGGAGGAAAAGACAAGACCGAGAAGGAGAAGAAAAAAGAGGAAGACAAAGCGAAAAAGAAAGAAAAAGGAGAAGAGAAGGAAAGACAGAAAGCTGAAAAGAAAGAGCTGAAAGAAAAGGCAAAGGAAGAGGATGCGGAAAAAAGCGAGAAAAGCGGTTGGAGAAAACGCAAGCCCACTAAACAGGACACTATATATTTATGCCAAAATCACCCGTGACCTGTTTATTGTACCTGTTATCCTTATAGCTGGATATGGACAGAAAATATGTAGTGAAAAGAATAGAGCCAATTTCAAGAAGCTAAGACGAAATGGCATGAAACTTCTTTTAGTTTCACCGTACTGAGTAACTGTTTTGTCTGAAATACGCACAGGCTTTGTAAAACACGAACCTTATAGTTTAGAATTATTAGCGACAATAACTCATCTTCACCTTTTGAATTCTAGCCATTTATAATGCATGACAACGCCTTGCTTAAGTCTCCGTGCAACAAATTAAAGAGAGATACCTAGTAGCTGTTACTCGCAGGTTCGCTTTTAGTAAGTGATTTATAACAACATAAAAAGGGTTTTGTTGCAATACAAATAATTGACCATTTTCTGGTAGGCAGAATATTGATTCACGATATTATGCTGTGTAAACACCTTCCATTTTAAAAATTAATGTGGGTACCTTCTAGTAGAAGGATAACAAACTTCATGGTCTAGCTCAGGTCTACTTTGTAACTATTAGCTATAATTTGACAACACGAATGCATGAATGTTAAAGCCCTGTCAAATGAGCGCAACATGTCAACGCAACATATTACAACACTGCTGTACACAACATGTTACCACATTTGGTTATTCTGGTGCAATATTTTGAAATATATTGGATGGTGCACGTGCAATAGGGTGGAAAACGTGTGCAACATGTTTTGTGCATGCAATAATTTAACAATGTCTTTCCCCACATAATGAATGCAAAGAACATTAGAGGTAACTGAAACTAATTCCTGGCAAAGTAAATAAACATCAAATCGTCAAGATATGTCGCATTTACCACAAACATGTTTCTTTCCTAGTATTACGCTGGGCATTCTTGCTGCGCATAATCACGTGCTTAAGTAGGGCGCGCACAATTAAAAAAATAGTTGCTTTTTCTTTACGGGTTAGCTCATCAGAGAGAAAAATGGGGTTGTTTTCTCGTAATCGAGTACGGCGAACGATCATTTTTTTTCAAGTCTAGCACCCACCATATTTCCATAAAATGAATAAGCAAGGGGACGTGTAAATATAATTGTCGCCTCGACCACGCACGCTAACGTTAACAAGAAGGTGGATCATTGTCTTTTGAAGATTTGCCTTTATCATAAATCGTAAACACTCTTTTTCCTTGGCCATCGTAGCTTTAGAAGAAACAAAACACAAACCGCGGTGATAAACATGGAACCAAAACACATGTTAAACAAAGTTAACTTCCTTGACGTTTCGTATGTACAACATACATCTTCAGAAGTGACCGTTAACTAGATTACAATCGAAATTTAAACGCGAAGAAAAAGAAAAAGACTGGTATCTAATAATATGTAACAAGACTAATAGTTAATAACAAACAGATGAGTCTGCCGCCTGCCGGAGAGAAAAAAAAAAAAAAATTACCATAATAGTAATAACAATACAAAATGTTAGTAAAGAAAAAGTTTTTCACTGCCAACGTTTTCATTCAAGGCTGGCTTTAAATCACGAATTAACAATGTTTCCTTAATTTTACAATGTATATCTGACCTACCAGTTGCTAAGATATCAAAATTGTCCCATTTAATATTATGACTCGTGGAAGTAACGTGATCCGCAATGGTTGAGGTGTGACCGCTTTTAGCAAGGGCCTTAAAATGTTCAGTTTTTCTATCGTGTAGTCGACGCTTTATTTTTCCTGTATAAAAATCATCACAGTCCCAGCAGCTTGCCTTGTAAACCACCTTAGACATCTGAGAACGGCTGAACCTGTCCTTGTACGGGAAAAAAGACTTAATTCGGCGGGTGTTTCGGAAAATTATTTTAACGTTAAAACAACCATAAAACTTATAGATACAAGATTTAAGTTGCTGGGTAATTACTTTACTTTGGAACCCTAAAAATGGTAAAACAATGAAGATTTCTCTCTTGGGAACTGTAGTGATAGGGTCTTTAGGTTTGTTTTGATGTCTATTCACTACATCGTACATGTTGTACGTGATGATACCACGGGGATAACCATTGCGTGACAATAGCTTCCTGAGATCATCCAAGGCAGACTGTAATGACGAAGACGATGAACAGATGCTTAAAATTTACGCAGTAAATACATTTCATGTAATATTTAACATTTGGCCTTCTCTACATATTAATTCGGTTCCCACAAATCGCACAGAAAACAGCTTGATTAACTGAACCTTCCCTAAAAGTTGGTTTTAAGGGCACTTAATTAAAAAAAAAATTTTCTCTTGAACGCGGAAATGGTACCTATTCCGTGCTCAATGCTTGAAATATCACAACCAAGAAGGAACCTCCTGAATATATCACGTGCCCCTTCCAGGCCCAAGTTCAAAATACAAATTCTCCTTACTAATGGCCATACATTTATTTTACTGTTAAACCTGAGAAATAAGAGGCGGATCAAGACAGTAATCCCAACACCTGGCAATGCAGTCTTTTCAATCTATGTTTTGCTCTCTCAATTCTCATCAACTGTTTGCTTGAAAATGTATTGATGCTATACGAGGAAATTAGATGTTGACTATACGTACACTTCAAGACAGTAAAAGAAAATACATCAACAATACTGGTTACTCCAAATGATCGTAAGGGGCTAGAAAAACAGGGCAGCCATAAGAGCAAAGAGAACAATAATATAGTTATAGGGACAGGTACACACAAAGCGTCGCCATCTTGCTTCCTGAACGTTGACCACCGGCAAATGTTTGATCGACATTTTTCTGGTTGTAGAACGTTTAAGTGATAAACCAATTAAGATTTTCTACATAATTTTTTAGGTTGAAAGTTCTTTGAAATACTTTTGAGCAAAAATGCATCGTTGACCAGTTATTCATGAAGCCCCGGGAATATTTTTATTTGAATTGCAAATATTAATCGCCAATGTTTTGCATATTCATTTTCTTGTGACACCTCAGCACGAGGAACGAGAGCGCAAGAGATTTCAAAATGGAGGTTTTCATGATCAAGTCGAATTTTGGCTAAGCTATCTTCAAAGAACCGCCCTTGAACTGGAAAATCATTTCCTTAACGTCCAAGGTCTTTCTGGCGATGGTTATCACTTGTCAGTTGTAACTGGAATAAGGTTTTGCGGGACGAAAATTCAAACACTTTAAGAACTGCGGAACATGTCTACGGGCTTCCTAAGATTAAGAATTCTAAACTTAAAGGTAAGTGTGACAGTTTTTCTTATACATTCCCTCGTTCGTAGAAACTACTCCTTTTTCGCACCGTACGTTTCGGTCTTCTAAATGGGACGCCTAATCTCCCGAATATAGGGAGGGCTGAAATACAAACAATACGTTTACTGATCTCTGTGTCGAATCTGTACTAGGCACGTTTTGATTTTTAATTGATAATATTATCATTAATATGCATTTAAACCTTTAATGTTGACGAGTATGGATAGATGGACGCTGGGCTTTTGGTTGGTAATTTTTTAGTCAATGATGTTTGCTATATTTTGCCCAGGCACATTGTGGAAGAAGAGACTAATTTACAGTAGGAGAAAGAACTCTATGTAAGAGTCAACGTTAAGTCTTGCCATTCTTCAGTACCTTTCAGTGATCATAAATATTGCTGGATAAAAATAGCAGTGCTGTTGGACCTTGATGGATATCAGAAATGCTTTTTTTTTTTTTACAGAGGGTTGGGTGAGAGGAAATGCTT
The DNA here is from genome assembly GCF_042242905.1 of Orbicella faveolata. Taxonomy (NCBI): domain Eukaryota; kingdom Metazoa; phylum Cnidaria; class Anthozoa; order Scleractinia; family Merulinidae; genus Orbicella; species Orbicella faveolata. The sequence continues at coordinate 19,485,436 of NW_028301547.1, read as the reverse complement.
AGGTTGAGATATCCGTTATGGAATCTCACCCAATGAAGTTGAAAACGTTTTAGGTATTTAAAACATGAGAAAGGGACATTTTTGTGAGGTAATTTGGAAAGGCTAAGGGTTAATGCTGAAGTAAACCTAACTCTTTCTCTTTAGGAAATAAACAGACGAGATAGGTGCAGTAAAACAACAAAATGGGACTATCTATAAAGAGGAAAGCTAAGCTGAGAAATGGAATCCATCCCTGGAAGGTAACTTTTCTGTACACTGGAGCGTTGTTTAGTCTTCTTAGTAGTCCTATTGTAGTAATAATGACGCACATGACAGGAAGGGGAGAGAAAAAAGAGAAGAAAAAAAGAAAACGGAAGGAACAGATGCCATTATAAATGACATTCCGGGACTAGAAAGAGTCCAGTCCAAGCCATCAATCAAAACTTTTAAAAGTTAACCAACAACGTGCAAGTTTTTCTATGAAATTTCAAATTTCTTGGTGTGACATTAAATTTTTGGCATTAAAATGAAATGAAATATATGGTATTCGGTCGGGAGAATTGATATTTTTAGGTTGAACATAAAAATGAAATAGTAAGAATAAAAAAATTCTTGAAATGGTCGCCCAAAATGCAGACCCTTTTCAATACTGATCTTAATTTATACATAGCATGCTTTTACGTTTGCGAATCACTTTAATTCGGAGCAAAATTTGACAAGTTAAAGAAACTTTTGTTATCATGTAATTCAAGTGGTATTTGTTCTTCTTACTTGTTCGGAAAAAGACAAAGTATTTATCGATGTGGAGAGAAAAGGCACTTGGTGAGTTGCTGTAAACAATTTGTTCTTTGTTCGATTAAATGTTAACTAGGTGAAAAAAATATCAATTACGAGACACTCTGTATACAGGGGAATTGAAAGGTGTCTTGAATTGGCCATTGGTTTTAGGAAAAGGGACATTCCGGGATCATAGTACAGGAGTTCAGTCCAAGATAGGAATCTCTAGGAGTAATCCTTCAATAGTGTAGTCAACGTTCCGTTCCAGGAGTTGAAATACATGATCTGTATTATAAATTTAAATGATCTTTAAATGCAATACTCGCATATTATTTACTGATCTTTATTTTCTCTTGGAAGAGACCATGATCTTGTCTTTGCTGTATTTTGCTAGGTAAGAAACAGAAAGATGCAGTGGACGTTTAATGAGAGATTTACAACAGGAGAATGAACTTTATGTAGGGCAAACGGTGAGTCTCCTCATTTAATATTCAGTGCTCTTCAGTGATCATTAACTAAAGCAATCGCTCTACCACCCAGTGAACCAATCAAAACTAAATTTTGCGAGAGAAAAGCGCGGCAAAAGGCACTAACTATTGGTTTGAGGTTTTTCATCCGATGTGATGGGAAAGTGGTGCGATTTTCTATACCCATCACTTAACAGAGTAATGCAAAACCAATTACATGGGAATCACGTTCCGCACTCAATTGAAAACTGCTCTACTAGCGGTTCTGGCGAACCTTGACACGTTTCACAGAGTGTTGTGAAGGATGGGGGCCGTAGGAAAAGAATACAATGATTTTTCGTTAAGCAATTTGTAAAGGTGACGAGACCAAACTTTAACATTATCGAAAACGTTTTGCTCTTAGAAGGAAAAAAAAGGAGAAGACAACTACAATAATGCGACAAACTGAGCTTGTTATGAGAGAGAAAAACACAGCCTAGGAGTGGAATCCATCCATGGTGAGTCGCTGTTCTTTGCTCCAGTAAAACTGTAGTACTGAGTGATTGATTGTCACTTAACAACTGAAAAACTGATGCCATTGAACTAGGATTTTGACAAATGACATTTCTTTGACTAGAGGAAGTCTAACCTTATATACATGTGGTAAGCATGCAAACAAAAAATGGTCGCCTAAAAATGCATTCTTGGTAGCCATGAAGTTATTAAAGAAATAGATCTACAATGATAGCCTTAACTTACAATATGAATAGCGCGACAACAGTCGTTGGTTTTACATTTGTGAAACACTTTGAGCCGGGCCAGAATCTGCCAAATTGAACAGACTTATGATGTAAATCACGACTTTGTTCTTCTCGTTAGGTTAAAAGCTACAACGAAAGTAACAAGCTAGGATTGTTGTGGAGAGATAAAAAGAGAAAGCATCTGGAGAATGAGCTTCACCCATGGTGAGTCACTGTTTTGTGTTGAAGCAATTGTCAACTACTTGACAGCACTATCGTTTATGGCACACACTGCAGGAGAGGGAACTGAAAAGATATCCTGAATTGGCCATAGGTTTCTAATATTCAATCATGTGAAGACATGGTTACATACAACAACGATTAGGACAAGGGATTTCCAGGGTTGACACTTGAAGTCCAGTCCAAGGTGGGGGTGGGGCTAATCCTTTGATAGTGAAGTCAGCGTTCAATATTTCTTTACTATATCGAAGCATTAACACTGAAGTAAATGGGCACAAAGAATAAAGATAAATTATCAGCTAGACGATATCGTTCTGATGTGCATTGTTTTGAGGAGCTCAATTAACTGTTACAAAAATCTCTGCATCAATGTCAAATCTTTCGGATACGGGCAAAAGCTTCAGTTGTCCACTTTTGCTATAATTTTGGCTGGATCACTTTTTATATATTCGTTTTTATTTTGATGTTTTATTTTTGGGTTCGAGAAACACTCTGGCGTAGTTTCGTCTGTCTACTTAACTAGCTCTTTATTTCATGATCTGACTGTTTTCTGACGAACGAGAAAAACTGTAATGATGCAAACAGCCATTGGGCTGTTCACAACTTCAATGGCTTGAAACAGGACGAAGGGAATTTATTGAATTACAGCATAACTTGTACTTTTGTTTCAGTTAATCACAAGAACGGTTGCGCCTTTTATAGAGTGTGTTCACGTGACGTCATGAGACTCTCAAATCCAAAACTAAGGAGCCACTAAAGATTTTATCCTCATCAGGCCTAAAAGGTACTAAATTTATATCTGTTTTCAACTTTCCAGCTCAATAGCGTCCTTCGTTTGGAAACTAGCGCATTTTGAATTTTGGAGTTATGGCGGTGCGTGACACAAAGCTAAGATCGCGTTTGTCGAAAAATACACACTTACCTCCTGATTTTTAGCCATTTTAGGAGTTAAAGTATTAGGAAAAGTGCTCGTGTAAATGTTTTTTGGTTCGGTTCAGATAGTCAGTCGACTAGATAGCCAAAGTGAGCTCCAGATGTTTACACTATTTTCCGGCCTCCATATTGGACGACTAGGCTCTATAATTTTGCGCGGAACAGTTCGACGAACATCTCAACTTTAAGACAACGCTCACCCCTTAAAATTGGAGAACCGTCTTCTTTATTTATCTCCTATAATATCACTATTTCTTGACTTAATCCACTGAATGTTTTTTTTTTTTTTTTTTTTTTTTTTGCGTGACAATGAACACTCTCTATAAGAGGAAAGAAGCAAATTGTAAATTAAAATCAGCGGGTACTCCAGTTAATAGTGAATGCAATCGGATTTTAAGTTAACTTGAAAAGAGTCAAGACAAATATTTATGGCAGCTGTTTTTCTTCAACATAGAACATTTGTTGTTGCTAATGATAACTGACTCCTTGAACATTGCTCAGTCTAAAGTTTTTGTCCAGTCTCATGAGGCGGCATAATGGAAATAACAGTTTTACAGCATCCAGGTGCTCTCTCACACTTCTCATCCTTAAAAAGGTACTGAAATAAAAGTATACACAGGAATGGTTAATGCAAGTGGGAATAAAACCAAACCATTTCTAGAACTGAACCAACTGCTTTTATCAAGCCAAAAGTTCCGAGTGGCTAAATTTTATTCATAGGTAGGCATGCTTTAACTAATTCAGATCCAAATACAGTTTTGCATGACTTATTGATGTGAGAGCTACAGCTAAATCTGAGACAAGTTTTAATTTAAAACACTTTAAAAAGTTCCTGGATATAATAGAAGAAGATCTTTAGCAGCACATGTTTAGTTTTTTTTAATTTTCTTACTACTTACTTGAGATATGATTTAGTGGGACAAATTCAAAAGCTTCATTTAAAAAAAATCTGTGATCTTCAAAGGCCTAATTGACAACAATCACTTAGTGTATATAAAGAACAGATGCTCAACTGCTCTATAGATTAGAATTATTAAAAGCAAATTCTCTGTCAGGGGCACCCAACGGATCGTTTCGATGCCATATCTGTAATCACGTCAGTCAAACCTGTAAGGCTGGAGTTTTCTCCAGCAAAATGCTACATCGATACGGGTTTTTAATAAACATAGAATGGGCCATGAATGTTGTTAAATGACAGCAGCTCGTAAATTCGGTTTCAGGAAAAAAAAAGATAAAAGATAAGTAACCCAAAAAAGTTTTAAAATTTGAATATTCAGTTAAGCAGATCAAACTGTGTCCATTTACACAGATATCCTCCAAAAGAATATTAATCGATACGGGAAAACAGGAAAAAACATAACACCAAAGAAAACACTGGTAAGACTATGTTTTTAGCATTCTAGGTGGCCGTACGAGGAATGCTATAGAAATGTCTCCTTTTGACAGTTTTATAACTTGGTGAGATATCTCGGCATCCCTCCTTCGGTAGAACCGAAACATAGCAGGTATAATGGTTGGAGCTAACAGCTTGGAAATAAATTCTGCTATAGCCTACAGTGACTTTAATTTAACAGCGTGTTTGAACTGACATAATTGGAGATTAGACATCTGTGAGAAAATAAGAGTTTTCACAACGGACTGTTAATTGGAATACGGTGTGACGCTATCAGTGTAGCGGTTGCTTGCAAGGAAACGAAGGAAGAATTTTTCAGTTTCAATGATCACAATGGATGCAAAATTGAACAGAACAGTGAATGGAACTCAGCCATCAAACTGCTCCATTCGCACTGATCCGTTCGACTCCAAGGCCGCGAAAATCGGAATAACCTTTGCTTTCAGCCTGATTCTTGTCGTTTCGCTGGTCGGGAATCTATTGATCGCAATAGTTGTCTACAAGACGAAAACATTGCGAGGAACAATCAATTATTTCATCGTGAACATGGCTATGTCCGATCTGCTGTTTCCACTCTATATCCAGCCGTCATTCCTAATAGAGCTAAACGGTGATAATATCGATGTTTTCAGTGTCCAACATAACTGGGCATTTTGTACAGTGAGGCTGTTCTTCCTTTATGTCACCTGTCTTATTTCTGTGGTAAGCTTGGTGTTTTTGGCAGTCGATCGTTTTGGAGCTGTGGTATTTCCCCTTCGTCCCGCACTCATCAGTTCAAAGCTGTGTCCCTACGTTATCTTCTCCACTTGGTTAGTTCTTATTGCCGTGTCAACCCCAGCCTTCTTTGCCAACACTTATGTGTACACAGGAAAACTGAAGTGTGAATGGCGGACGAAAGAGTCCTTTGTCAAATATTACTCTTATGCCATGCCTATAGTTATCGGTGCTATTTCTTTCTTATTGATTATCATCCTTTACTCTATCATACTTTTTAACTATTTGACAATAAGTAGCTTAATGTGGCTCAAAGCAGTTTTCAGCCCTTTCCAAGACTTAGGGTGCGTTTCTTTAAGAAAATCCAAGATTGGATTCTTAAATCCGAAAATGGATTTTGCGTTTCTTTACTGAACACATCAATCCAAGATCATTCGGATCATGATGTATCTAAGGAACCGAAGAATCCTTGCCCAGAGTGGATTCTTTGACGCACCATGATCCGAGAGATCTTGGATTAATCTGTTTAGAAAAGAAGCGCAAAATCCGTTTTCGGATTTAAGAATCCAATCTTGGATTTTCTTAAAGAAACGCATCCTTAGATTTTGATGAATTATTATAACCACTCTTTATCAATCGATGCTACAATCATGGTATCAAAAAACGTGTAATTTTTCTTGTTTTATTTTTTCCATTTACAAACATATTCACAACATATCAATGTCTATTGGACAAGGAAGCCCCAGGAAGACAATTAGGCTTCTTACAGTGTGACCTGCTAAAAACACCCTTAATTGTAGCTTTAAGGGTTTATAATTCTAAAACGGCGCGGTGAAAAATTAACTTTTTTATATTATCAACTTTTGATTGGAAGGTTTAGTAAATAGGGTTCAGAGTTAGGTTTGAAAATTCAAGGTGGCTCTGAACCCCATGTACGGAATTTGTTTTCTACTTAGAGCCAAAAGTTCCATCTTATCCTGCTTATCAGAATTCGATAATACAAAGAGGGATAAAAACTGTATTTAACTATATTTTTCATCTTTATTTCACAACAATTTGTCAAAATTTGCGAATATTGTTTGCACGTAACTTTGGAAAGAAATGTCACGGAGTGGAAAAACGCAAAATGTTGCAGTTTGCCTCTTTGTGGAAAATTTAAGGATTTTGGCGTGTTTTCGGGAGATTTGACATTCTATTAATGAGAATAAGAGACGCAGGGCATAGGTAGGAGGCTGGTGGGGGGGGGGGGGAGGGGGAGTTAAATCACAAGTAAGGTTTTACTAGATCTCTTTTGTAGCCGTGTACTCATTGTAAACATGCTTTAGAACACTTGTTGACTGAACAATACTGGAAAGCTGCATTTTTTTCTCATTTGTAAAAAAGAAAAGAAAATAAGACGTACAATGTGTGGTGTTTAATTGGCAATTTCTGTTGCACATCGACAAGTCTGTCAACACCAGGGCAAAACCTGTAGCTAAGATTTTTCTCAACACAATTTTGTCAAAATTTGCGAAATATCATTTACAGAGTATTTACTTCGTCGCTGCCTTGTAACATTTGGAAGAAATCTTGCGAAAGGGAAAAGGGCAAAAGGAAAAAATTAAAAGAAAAAGATTCCGAAGTTTTATCCGACTGTACAAAAGTAAAGTGTTTTTGCCCGTTTCCAGGAGATTTGACATTCCATTTGAAAGAATAAGAGACGGTTACCCTGTGAAAGGTAACTTGTAAAAGTCTGCACCGAGGAGAAATTAAACATTCCCAGGAAATTTACCGGGACCACACCGACAAACATCAGTGACAAGCAATTAGCTTCGAATTACATTTTGTCTTCAGTCCCTGATTTCTGCGTGTGTGCCAATCGTATGTTACTTATAGCTGTAATAACATTGTTTCACGGGTTTCGTAAAATCACTCGACAAATAACTTCGAGCAAGAGATTATCAAGGTAAGAGAGTGAATCTCCCCTATAGGTCCTCTGACTAAGGTAATCCCTTTTAAGTTATTTTTAGACATGGTACCCAGTTCTTCCGAGGATGCTACTCGCGCGATGCGTGGACAGTCAAAGCGACTCTCTCGAAACTACCTGTGAGGAATTAAATTGCTGGAACGTCATTTTATATGTTGTGATCTCGTTTCATAGCGGAGATCGATGTTTCCTGCTCTCTCAGCCGTCTTTTTGTTCGGTTGGGCCTTCGTTTGTTTTGTGCTCGTTTGGCTGTTCATTGTTTGGCTGTTTATTCGGTTTTAGGGAGTTTAATTAAGCAAACTTTAAGGGCAACGCCAACGAGTACAATGTCTGTGTAAGCGTACGTTATAATTCTTTGTTCATTTCTTTGCCGTTGTTTACAAAACAACAACGTGAAATAGCCACACAAAATTGTGCATATTCGAGAGAATGTGAACTATACGACGGCCAATGTTTAAAATTTCTTTTTCGAATTTTGACGCTGTCTTACATATTCTGTTTGGGATATTTCTGACAGTATCGACAAACTGAATGAATCTAAATTCTCGCGAGATTCGTAGGTTGAATATTAAGTCGTTTTTTAATCGATGTTGCCTTTGACGTTGTTGCCGTTGCTGCTTAAACTGCCTTCTGCTGCTTGGGCGGCGAGCGTCTGCCTGCACTTTCGACCATCTGTTTGTTCGGTTGCCTAGCTTGTGTTTGGGCGTTTGTTTGCTTTGCACTCGTTTGTCTCCTCATTTCTCTGCCGTTCATTCAGTTGTTACTGTTTGTGCAGGGCACATCCATCTCTTATTTAAACTCCTATTAAAGTTTCGAAATGTATTAAAACATACTGAGAGCCGAAACTCCATTGCTTGTAACCAAAATATCAAAGAAGACATCCCCACAGCGTTGCACGTTTTCCTTTACTTTGAAAAGAAACTTAACGAAACGAAACGAAAAATAAACAGATCCTCCACGAAAAAATCCAGGCAATGAGCGGGTAAAATCCGCGGAAGAGCTGGGTACAATGTCTAAAAATAACTCAAGAGGGATTACCTTAGTTAGAGGACCTATATGGGGGATTCACTCTCTTACCTTGACAATCTCTTGCTTCGAGTGCATATCATTTTCTGGATTGGATTTTTCAATCTAATTTTGAGATCTGAAGAGACCGACGATTTACGGTTGTAAGACTGCAAATTGCCTTTGATCCTACTTGTTACTTCTAAAGCGATTCAGTTATTCTGAGAGTCGTCTGCAAGTCCAAAAGCTAACATAAAGATCCAACGGCTGGCATTACGAGATTGAGCCAGGAATATCACGTACAGTGTGAGTGTGAAATTGACGTGTTTATATTCCTTGTTTTTGTACGAAGTAATTTGCATAGTGGAAGAAATTTTTGTTTGAACATTCCTTGCGGATATTTTTTACAAGGTATTTTGCGACAAATCACGGATAAAAATCGCACAAAACCACAAACTTCGTTGCATACAAGAATATTAATCGTTCCTTCGGAATCTAACGGTTTGGAATTTTTTTGCACACAAACAAAAACTTTATTCAAATACACATTATCTGCTTCATGGTTTACAAGTATTGTATGTGAGCGGTTCCACAGAGGCAACTTCACACCGTTGTTTTCTTTGAATATGTAAATATTTTTTCAAGTTTTCGTTTTGTTATAAACATCAGCTAAATCCTAAGAGATTTATTGAGCGAATTCACTTGCAACTCCCGTAAAACAAAATTTTACAGCGGGTAAACTAAACGCCAAATAAATAGATAGTAAATATTGTCTTTCACGTTTGTGTTTTGTTACAAACATCAACGAGATGTAAATCCTAAGAGATGTATTGAGGGTTCCACATGCAAATCCCGTGAAACAAAATTTTACGGTGAGTAAACAAAACGCCACAAACGTTTGAACATCGATGGCTTCTGGAGCGCAACGTGTATGTCTTGCTGTTGATCTGCAATTAAATAACCTTCGCCATTTTACAGATACCGCCGTTTAAAATATAATTACTAAGTTTAAGGCTGTTTAAACACCTTAAGATATTTTTTGATTGTTGGCTGTAATATTAATATGTTTTTCTACTTCTTTTTGCAGGGCGTCCTATGAGAGCGATTCGCCGTTACAAGTCAACACAAACAAGCAAGAAAGCAAGCAGATGGCAGCAAAAGACAATTTGAAGATTCACTGACCTTTTACTTCAATAAACAGACATCGTGAGCTTAAAAGTAAGGTACAAGAGACAATTTATCGGGCGACACGATTTTTCGGGCTTGTTAACTATTACTGACGCAATCTGAAAATCGCCAAGAAAGAGGTCGATAAAGAAGTTGTTTAACAATTACAGTTTAATTTCATTTTCTGGTTTAGTCACAAGTGCTATAATTTTTTTCTCGGAGTTTTTCACATGGTAACCCCTTTTCAAAAATTTCCAATTTTCCCGCCAAAAAACTTAGAAAAATACGAGGCGCTTAAATACGCATGCGCCAATTTTTTTTAAAAAAATAAAAATTTTCTAATGTTTATGATAACCTCTTTATTTTTTTCATTTTCCCGCCAAAAAACTTAGAAAAAATACGGGCGCCCAAAATACGCATGCGCCGTGTTTTTTTTTTAAATTTTTGGATGCGTGCAACAAATACTTAATTTACCAAAGTAAAGTAAAGCAAACTTTCAAACAAGGGCGTGATTGATTTCATTTGTTGTCTTTATTAGTTCTTTTCATATTTCATAATAACACTCAATAAAGTAAACAATGAAAACCACAAGTTGTTGTTATTATTGAATTGCATTTTTATTGTGATCTTTACAAAAGTTAATTGATTAATTAAAATCATTTAACTTAATTAAAAGGTGTTGCGAAAAAATGCTCCCTCTATATACTAAGACTTTTGGCGGGAAAATTTGAGCGAATTTGCACAGAGTTTCCCCTGAACACTTTTTCGAGAAAAATTTTAAAGCGGTCACCCTTTATATTTTTTTTTGTAGAAAAAATTGTAAAGGGCTACCATTTCAAAATTCCCGCCAAGAGAAACTATTACATAACCTCGCATAAAACGCTATTTTGATTTTTTTTCTCGATAGTTTAGTCCGTGTTTTAGACATTTGTTCCAAATCAGTTGTCAATCTTGTTAAATGATTTTGTCATTGGTTTTATGCGAGATGATGCAAAAGTTTTTTTTTTAACGAAACGAAATGACAAGCTACAAAACCAGACTTTCCATCAAAACAGTTGGCCAAATTGAATTTGTCGTCCAAAATGCTCAAGTGTTTAGAGCGCATGAAATGGTAGTGAAACGTGTTTTAGTAATTTCGATTCCGAGAATTTTATTTCATATCCAATCGATTTGATTTTTAACTGTTCATAGCTTGTCATTTCATCTCTTACAGACAGACCTAAAACTCAATATCTGGTCCCACAAAATTGTTTAATCTCAAAAAATATCTTAAACATTGTCTAGATTCGAATAAATTTCTTGGCAAGCGAGAAGAGGATTTACAAAGCACATATGAAAATGTAAAGAACACAGTGAATGTACGAAATGTAAAGAAATTTAATCTGTCTTAGCATTATCGTTAAAATTTTCGTCTCTACTGCAACACTGTTATTTATAAAGTATTAATTTTTCTTCTTCCCTTTTGAAGTTGCTGTTTTTAATCGTAAAGAGTTTTTGAAATGTCCAGAATCGAATTAAAACAAATAGCATTTGGTAAGTAGTGTTACAAAGCGGAATTTGAAGAAAATTTTGTACGAACAGGCAGCAAAATTTCATAAGTTAAAACTTCGTCAAATATAAGCTGGCCTATGGCTGAACCTATTTCGGAAAATTTATCAAACAATTAGCCAGCAATAAAATATCTAACCTCGTTTTTTTTCTTTCTGAAGTTTAATTTTTGCATCACCGCAAGACAATTGGATTGAGATTTTTTCAAAGTGCTTACTTTGGATCTTGGAAAGTAACGTCCATATGATAAAGTTTTATGCCTATACAAGCACTAGTTTTATTATTTTGATAGTTCTTCGTAAATTCTTGACTCAAGTTCGAAATGTTCAATCTCATTCATGATTCTCATACTTTTCTTTTTCGATAGTTCTGGGAATTTGGTGTACATTGAGATAATCGTTCTTAGTCAAACAGTAAATTTCTGAAATTGTCAGCCAGAAATAAAATATCTCGGAACTTTTTGCCTTGGGGATAGCTTTTACATCATAACAAGACAATTGGTCTCAAAATGCTTATTTTGGAAAGAATAAATTGCCATCAAATTAGTGTAAATATGGTACAGTTTTATTCCTACACAAACACTTGATCATTTTTGAGTGCTTCGTAAATATCCTCAATGCTTTAAAACCCGAGATTTAAATGTTAAATCTCACCACTGATAATTACACATTTCTTCTAATTTTAGTTTTAAGAATTTGGCGCACATCGAGACAATCAAAATGCTTATCTTGAGCCAAATATATGACAAAATTTGAAATGGAGCACAATAAATATGAAACATTGATGGTTTTACGTTAGTGTGACACGACTGAAGTTTGATTCCAATAATCTGTAGCGTTCGAATTTTTGGGTGGTTTTCTGCAATTAAATCCGAAACACTTAGTTCGAGATAATAATTATTCTTACTGTTAATGATTTTTCTTCATGTTAGTTCGGATAATTTGTTTGTACATCAAGACAATATTCTTAGATTGATAATTTATTTTTATAGCCTTTCTGCTAAAAAACGTTTTGATTTTCTAAGTATAATTTGAACTTTGACGTGCGTTCTTTCGCAACATCCCTATGGACCAGATATTGATTTTAAAGTGCTCAACTATCAATACTTATATAGCAGAACTATGAAGGGTTCTCCATTCAGGAAGTAAGGTTTCACGAATGGAATTGAATACGCCTAAAGTACTACAGGGAAGGAGGAAATCCCCAACGAAGATGGGTCCTCAGTCACTGTTACACGTTAAAGAAAAAAAAACAAAAGAAATAAAGCGGCTTGTGTTTTATGGAGAGCCCTTCAAATGATTCGTCCTGTCTAAAGATTCGTTTATCATTATTATTATTGTTATTATTATGTCACGACCACAACGTAGTTGAATTACTGATGGCTGCAGAAGCACGAAGCTATGAAGGTGGCACTTTTGATTTCAATTAATTGCTAAACGTTAATCGAGCCAAAATAATTTATAGATGAAAATTCCGAGTAGGAAAACTGTCTTAAGTTCTGAAGTGGCTGTGGTAAAACATTGTGCAGGTTTAAATCATTAGAAATCCAAGTACAGTTTTGCAACGAAAAAGCCGGTTTCACAAGCGAAAAATGAAATCAGGCTTTGTGTTATGTCGCTTATATTTGAATTTTGAAATTTTTGGATTTTAATATAAGCGTGAATTTTCCGGGAAATTATTTCAGCGTCACTAGCCACCAATGTAATCCCTAATGATGGTTGTTTTGTAATAAGTTATTTTTTCACAAAAACAAAAAAATTATATTTGAAAATGATTATTATAAAAAAACTTGAAAAAAAAGGTAAAAAACAAACAATAACTAAGGACTGAAAATCTAATAATTGCGGGTGTGTAATCCATCAAAACAAATAGATTTGAAATGCTTATTTTGGACACAAGAACTAAAGTGAATTTTGATTGAAGAAACGATGGACAAAGTCAATATTTTGAGCCCTAAACACAACAATTGGATTGCTGCAAGTTTAATGGTGCTTCGTAAATCCTGAATCCTGAAGAAATGAATTCAAAATGTTTGTTTTGGTGACAAAGATATGACATAATTTGACATGGAGAGCAATAAATATGAAACATTGTCAATTAATTGTATGCTATAGATAAAATGCGTAACCTGATTTCCTCGGCGAGTTTCAGTGTTCTCATGACAACAAGACAATTAGATTTGAAATGCATATTTTTGAGATATGAATATGAAAAGGAAAGTAAAATATACAACAACGATGAATGAACTGAAAAAAATGAATTGAATGTTCTGTTCTTTTCCATTTTCTTCTATAAATGTGGTTTGTATTTCAACTTCGTTAAATTGGAAGTTTGTAATCCATTTTAACCAACTGTACGCTTTGGTGAAAACATAGGCTGATCATAACTGTTCGCTCCGTTTTTTGTAATGAGAGGACAAATGGATTCTAAATACTTATTTTAGAGTCAGAGTACTTAGCATTAACCAAAGCATAAAATCTCCAAACATTTTAGCACTGTAATATGAAATGTGGATGATTCCTTTTAACTTGTGAACTTTGAGAAAGTTTGTTTGTAATCGATAGAACATTTAATATCAGAAAATTATGATTACTGACTACTTTGGGACGAATGACTATTTTGCAAATAATAATAATAATAATGATGAAAACATCGGTTATCGTGCGACAGCCACTTCAAATGAATTCTTAGATCAAAAGCTCCCCAGCACTTAAGCAGAAAATTAAAATCCCGTTAGCAAAGTCTCAGTGCCACCTTAAAAAGCTTCGTGTTATTTAACCACTCACAAACAGTACTTATGAGCAAGTAAAGGAGTTTTCCAGTGGCGTACGATGACAATACCCATTTAATTTGATACTGTAATTTTAAACGCATCCTAAATGATTTAAATAAAAGCAAGTTCATCCAATCAAAGGAAAGACTTAAGTTTTTCGTCCAACCCAGCAACCAACACCTTCCCCCGCCTTGTTTACCCTCTAACCATAGACCCTCTTGTTTTTTTATCTAATTTTTAAAGAGTGTACGCGCATGCCTTGCTTTTGTGATCATTTGACTGTTAAGAATTGAAATTTTTCTTTTGGGAAAGCCACTTAGAAAACGAAGTGAAAACTCCACTTGCAATAAAGAAATAGGTGGCAATTATATTCAAGTACTCAACCTAGCTTGAGTCTAAAACGCCAGTAACTTTTCCCTCGACGAACGAGCTAGTGAAAATGACGTACATGGTTTTCAAAACAAAAGCGAGCAATGTCTTATTCTAACTTTAAAAAAGCGAAAATGTTTGAAACTAATAATTGAAATAATTCGAGTCTCGAATATATTGCCACCATTTCAATCGGAAATTCAATATGAAATTCTTATCTTGTCTTCCTTCACACTGAATGATCCACCAAGTTTTCACGACGAGATTCGGTCTTCATTTCTTCCTTTTGGCTATTTATTCTCCCTAAAATGGAAAAGACAAATAATAACGTTAGGTCATACCAACAGAGCGTAAAACCAAGACTTCTGTAATATCCACACATTACAAAAATACAAAACTGCGGCAATCATTTTGGACATAAAATATTGCTCTCTGCTAAAGTTATGCTTGTTGTTCGACGACAGCAATTTGAAAACAATCTTTTTCTACAATTGACTCTGGTAACGTCGTTTTCCTCTTAAAGAAGAGTCTGCGGTAAATTTAACGCGTATGTAAGGAACACTGTTGCTGCAAAGGCAGAAGGTAACGGTTACGTTTGAAACTTTGCTCTCACAAATTACATTGCAACGCGAAAGAAGTGAGAAAATTTCATCCTAAATTATTGAAGCGCCGCCAACAACAACTAGCTTCTGCAACAAACGAAAGACGGAACCAAGGCACGCGTATGCTCAGGCAAAAGATGTGAATTATTTCCGTTTGGCACAGGAGCAACTAAAAGTTTTAAAGCATATATATTTACTCACCATTAATTTGAAGGTTTCAATATCTTTGTTTCGTCTTCTTTAAGGGTCAGAACTTGTGAAACAGCGCCGGACAGGAGGAGATGAATCCAACGGTCTTTACACATCCGCGAACTGTTTGGTTTGACGCACATGCTGCAAGATGTGATGTGATGAATATGGATTACAAGCAGGAGCAAATCCCTGACTAATGCGTCGCATATTTTTTGCGGAGAACACATTTTTTCATCCCTTGGGGCATTTTGCATAAAAAGCCCTTTATAAAGACAGTTTTCTCGTTTGCATGTAATAAATGCAGAAGATAGAAGCGCGGAAATTTCTGACCCACGCTGAAAAAGGGCGCTGAAAATCAGTGCACTGTACCATTGGAAAAATTTGCGGCTTTAACGCGTGCAAAAAAGCATGCAAAATGGTAGTCTTACTTTTTATCAAATCTGTCGGAAGATTTTTAAACAATTTCTTTTAATATTATTGCGGACTTATTTTTTTATATTTGCTCCAGACAAATAAGTTGTTTTATACTCTTTCCGAAAACATCATGAACAGTTTTGTAGCCACTGTTTATTTTTTGTTTTTTTGGCTTAAGAAAATTATTAATTAAAAGTCAAGTTTAATCACTCGTCCCGCGTCTTCTGTCACATTGCAAATGATTTCGTACCCAGTTTCTCAATGATGTGTCCCCTCGAGTTATTGCAAGTTTGGGATGTTTGAGATCCTAGCATTTTTTACACCTTTTTAAAAGAATTTTACCTCTATTTTTAAAAATTTCGGCGCCCAAATGTATTTTTTTTTTGTTAAAAAATATTTCATTTCATTTCACAGGCAATTAAACATCGTAAATATAGGTACACCCTAGGTCAGACCTCGTCCCGGAAATTTTAATTCTTACTTAAGGCGCTACATGTTCGTTTTCACTTGTTCTTCACTTTTATGGAAATATAATACAAATCAAAAAGGTCCTAGTACATTGGAAAAGTTGAAAAGTTGAATGAAACATGAAATTCCGTAAAATTTGGCAGACGGGTAATAAACATTTACTTTAGTTGGAGCTCATTTTTCAGGGAAATCTATCTGACCAGTTTTTCCGCAGTGCTAAACGACATAAATAGACCAATTTTGATATATTAAAATTCAGCCTAACACAATAGACCTCAGCACGAGGCTCTGGGGAATAAACCCCACAAACTCTGTAGTTATTCCTCAGAGCCTCGCACTGAGGTCTATTGTTTTAGGCTGAATTTTAATATATCGAAATAAAAAAACTGCCTTTGCAAACCTACTTTTTTCGTGTTTAAAATTCGTATCCCTCCGGGCTTAATGTACTGTAAAAAAATTGGAAGATTTCATCAAAGGAAATTCAAGAAAATCATAGATAAAGCCATAAAAACGGTAAACAACGCATTTGTTTGGGCTTTTATAATTCAAGATTAAAAGCTAAGATTTTAACAGAGATGATAGTAAACCATTATATCATCATTGCTTATTACATTTAATAAGTTTGAGGGGACTGGGTGTTAAAAAAAAAATTCAAAAACGGCTTTCAAAACATAGCACTACCGCGCGGAACGCGATAAATCATTACCCTATTGAGCCACCTTAGCTTGAGCAAATGTTCAATCTTTAAACGTGATTCAGTCTTTGTACAGGCAACAAATTGCGGACCTATATTCGCGTAACTGCTTGTCATTCCAAAAATTAAATTTTTCGTTCTGTAAATACTCCAAAATAGATACTGTGACGTCGTTCAAATGAGTCCCAGGGAAGCGTGTCCAAGTCAATAAGTGTTTAAAATCAGCTAAGCACATCGCTTCGTGTTGAACAAACCTAAGTTCATATCAGAGGTCATTTCGCGAGTTGCACATATGTTTTGCGGACCAGGTGGCCATAGCTTTTGTTTTTGGCGTGTTTTGTTTTGGACTGCTAACTTCAACATGAACAAAAGCATGCAAATTTTATCGGAGGAAATGCTAGTTATCTGTCGGTCGCTTTCCGGTCTTAATCATTGTTGTTTTGAATGAGCGAAATGGAAAAATTATTTTGTAGGCCGGCCAATGAAAGATCAGAAATATTGGACAGAAAGATTTTTCATTGGTTCTTTTTCCTGTACTAATCATATTGTTAAAACGTAAATCAATTTTCCTTTGTTTTAAAGCAAAGCGAAGCTGTTTTTTGATGTTTTCGATGATGTTGTTTTTCTCTCGGGCGAAATCTGATGTTAAAAACGCTCCAGAGAAAAATTCAATATCGTTGTCACCGTTGCGAGCTGCAAGAAACATAAATCAAAGCGATGATGTTCGACGTTGTGGGATTTGGTTTTGCGTCTGCAGTTTTACTCGTCACATTTGGAAAACTCATCACTGACAGCTGGTTTTCGTACTTAATGATTGCCATCATCCAGTTTGAGATGGTCATGTTTTGGCTCGGGCTCAGAAGACCTTTAGGAGCGGAAGCTAACGATCAAATCTTCGTTGAATCTGACGTTGAACTTTCCAGAAATGACGCGTCTATCGAAAGAAGACTCACCAAACGAGTGAAGGACCATTCCAAGTGACTTGAAATGGGTTCCATAACAAATTGCGACGACATGTAGCGACTTTTTTTTAAACTACGGAAAAATTTCAGACAGAGACTGACTCGTAATGCGGGCAAACTTCACGTTTTTAATAATCCTTCAACTTCGTGAACAGTGAGGCTTGACAGGTGTTAGGAACTCGGCAGAAAATCAGCTAAATCATCATGTCTTTGATATCATATATTAAAAAAAAAATGAAGTTATCACTTATCCCATTGAGGCCACATGCTTCTGTAAAAAATATATTTTGCTTAGTTTTAGTTGGCAGTCCCATCATGTGTGATCTCCGGCTCAAATCAAATGACGTTTTAATTTGCTTGTGTTTTTGCTGTTTCCTGTTCATTACAACACCACACCTCATTGATGATTTAAAGACTGTAACATACACACGACTATGGTAAATCATCAAGTTATCGAAGGAAGACTAAAACTGATTGCTTGGAAAGGTGGAAAATTGCTACAAGAATTAGTACTCATAAAGTAAACCAGATTGTCAGGATTAAAGAAAATTTCAAAACAGATACAAAATTATATTTATGAGTTTGTTCTCACCTATGAGTTCTCTCGTGCGTGCACTCCCTTCCAATGCATTTCCCGACTATGTCGTCACGTGTATCGGCTCCAAGGCCCGTTTCTCAAGGGTCCCGAAATGTGTTCGCACCCGAAATGTCGTAGCAGAATCTCAAACCTTATGATTCAAGAGCTGTTTTATTCACATATTCTTAATATGAACAGAGTTTCTCTTCATATAAGAAGTTTTAGACGTATACACTTCTCTGTTTTTAGATACAGATTAATTAAAAAATAGCTTTGCGGGCTCGAAAAGCATATTTGAGGGAAAATTAATAGGATGTGGAATATATACATCAGATTAAGGGGATATCGAGTAGCAAAATCGCTAATTTTTGCGAGTGGAATTAACGGGATACAGAATATTTAGGCGAAAAATTAAAGGGATGTGATACTCAGAACACCTTCCCCCTCCCCCCTCCCTTTTGGGTAACCTGCGATCATACCCTCTCTCCCTTATATTCCCTTCTCCCTTTCCAAAAAGAAAAAAAGGATTAAAAAAGAAAGAAAGAAAGAAAGAAAGAAAGAAAGAAAGAAAGAAAGAAAGAAAGAAAGAAAGAAAGAAAGAAAGAAAGAAAGAAAGAAGAAGAAGAAGAAAAAAAAAAAAACGCCTGATCTCAGGTTACTTTTGTGGCCCCTTTAGTGTGATTATTTTTTTTTATGCTCCACTTGCGAGGCCCTCATCTTTACAATGAGACTCATTAGCAGTTGTGTGTGGAGCCCGAGTCCCTGGCCGCCAACAGCTGTTTATCTGGTCTCCAATCATTACCCCTCCCTGGAGGGGCCGTGCGGGATTAGGGGTCCTACATGTATGGAAGCTCTATTGGTAGCGAGCGATCTGGGCCTCGCACAGCGACGATTAAAGCTGACTTTGAAAATGGTCAGTGACATTTACGACGCCAGATTCGGCAACAAAAAGTCTTACTTTGGAAATCTTACCTTACAATACTAGTGCTGCTTCAAAACCTCGCTTGTGACTTGCGGTTAACAGTTGTAAAGCCAACTTCTGCTCTACTTGTTGGGTTCATTCTTGCAGAGATCGACAATGGCGGCTGAACTTGCGAGCGCCAATACCGGTCAGCGGGTCTTAATTCCGGTCACGTGAATGTACAGTTGACTTACGGAAGAGAGGACAAAAATTTAAAAACAAAATTAAACTAGCGGAAAAAATTAGAAAATTAAACAATATCCATTTCAATCAGGTTTGTTACAGAAAAAGAGTAAACCTGGAATGATATTTTGCCAACAAAGGAATGCAATTCCTGGAATAACACAAAACAGAGCCAAACAATACAGCAGAAGACTAGCTCGGTGGGTCCTTGCATAGTTCCAACAAATTATTCCTTTTAAGCAGAGTCTGTTAGTTAGTCTCTTTACGCTACAAAACAGCCAAGCTATTTCCGCCGATAATACCAAAGCGATTCTACGACCTTCTACTCATTACACTGCGAAAGTGCGAGTTATCGAGGGTTAATTAGAAACATACGAGGTGGAGGGACAAACAGGTAACTTGCAGTTAGCAAGAGGTTAGAGATATTGAGGGTTCGAGTTACCAAGGGCAAAATTAGAAGTTAATTAATAGTGGTAGTCAAAGATTATGAGTGCGTTCGTTTTCTACGTCTGTGATTAACTTAAATAGCTGTCTGTTGCTGAAATCATTATCTTTGTGAACAGCTGAAGTTTTATAGACAGATGTAACATAATGACAAAGTCCGCTATTTTTCTGTAGATTACAGTCAAACCTCTAAAAAGCAGCCACTCTGGGGGACGAGACAACTGGCCGCTTGTTAGCGGTATAAAACAAAACAAAATCACCCTTGGGACGGCAAGTAGCTGACTTCGGCCACTTAATAGAGGTGGTCGTTGAATAGAGGTTTTTATTAGCTGACAATTTTTCCGGGATTTTGGCCGCTGGCAGCCAAATAAAAGTCGGCCGCTTAATAGGAGGCCGCTTAATAGAGGTTCGCCTGTATTTTGATTTCCTTGCTTTATTGTTGACACGTTGCGTGACGGCTCCAGTTTCGTAAGTCACAAGTACTGGCAATTTTTAAGCATAAAGGCTAATTTTCTAAAGCACATTTGTGTTACATCTAGTATTCCATGCTGGAGGTACAAATATCAGCTGGCATTTGCACTTACGTGCCGGTTTATCTGTGGTTTATCGTAAACAAACTCTGTGCAACTGGCAACTGATTCGAATATTTCCGCTGATGAATAGAAATAGTCAGCATTTACATTGCTGTTCCTTAGTTCTGGCTTACTCTTATAGATTTTGGCTTCAGAGTACTCATTCATCGATTCAATTTTGAGCTTCATTGAATACTGAACTATTTTTGGCCACTGGAACTAAGTAATTAAAATCAACAAAGTTTGTTTAATGTAGTCAAAATATAGCCAATGAAATATAGGTGTTCCCACGGTTAACATCCCAAAGCCAAGGCGATTGAAAGTCGTGGTCGTGAACAGAATAAACAATTATTGTCCCAGTTATGTAACGAAAGCACGTCATGTCGCATCCTGCCAAAAGAGGCCACGCACGGTCCAGAATCAAAACAGCAAACAAGTGATCGCGAACGATCTAAAAAGCAAATCATCTTGTTTACTCGTGCTTTGCGATGATGTAATTTGCTTTCGCGCGGCCAAAAAATATCACTCTAGTCTGCATTGGGACTGCATTCCCTTTTTTGTCGAATGCAATCAGACTGAAAAACCAGTTCAAAGAAGACTCCAAAACGTCGAAAACAACGAGAGAAGCCACAAAAGAGAACAAGAATGACGTAACAGATGGACACGAATTGGCGACGATGTCATTCGTTTCGCCCCTGCTACGGGGCGGCTAAATCGGTGTCGCAAGATCGTATTAAGGTGAACCGTCCCATGAAACTTGACTGAAGTCTGCATTAGGACTGCGTTTAACGAACGCAATAAATTTATACTGTGGAACACCGCTATTTCGAACTCGCAGAAGAAGAAATAAGTAATGCAATAAACTAGTCAAGTGTTTTCGTTTTACCATAACAGTTTATTAGCATACTCGGGTTAAGTTCACACTCTTGCTGAATATAAAAATAGGTTTGGATTTAGTCTGGTAACACACCACTCTTTAATTTAAATTCCAATGCACTGTAAAAATAACTCTGGTTATATACAAGTAAATCAAAGGCATTGTATATCGTTGTGTTGCTCTGCAACCACGTTTGTTTTCCTACAATAAATACGTTTTCAACTCAAAGCGAGGTTATCAAGTCTATATAAGCAGAACTTTGTTTGACCAGAAGTCAGGATTCATGTATAAATGCAAATTTAAGAAACACCTTCAGATAAACCAATTTAACAATATGTATGTAACACGAACAAATTAAGCAGTGTTATAATGAGGCGCAAAAAAATTTCATGTGTTTTAACACACACTCTGCGATGACAATAAGTTACCTCTCTTATAAATAAACAATTACTCAAGTCAGATATTTTACACTCCAAAAATTAACAAAAAAAAATTTGGCAAAGGAAAAACCCACACGATAGTAAGCCTTTGATGTTTATCACACGTGACCAGTCACGCATCACTAGTCATCCAACTGACAGAGCAGTGCCACGCCTCGATTGACCCAGTGCCTCTCGGGTTTGTTGGAAGGCAGGTCTACATACATAACAAAGTTTGTCGAATGACCAGTTGTCGACAGAGTCCCTCGTCGAGCGCTTGTCTTGTACACTGGGCTAGCGTAAGTTGGTTTGGGTTTAAAGGTGGATTTTTCACCAGGAATGATCCACATCTGAGAGAGGAGTAGTTAAGGAGAAAGAAACCAAAACAAGGAACATGCCCAATACTAAGTTGAACAGAAAGATCAGCTTTTGTTCAACAAGATCACCACCACGAAAGACCACCCACTTCAAGATTTGTTGCCGGCAAAACGCTCAAGAAAAAGGGACATGAATTCCTACTCTCCCAGATAAGAACGGAGAGGTACAAAAACTCGTTTATGAGCAGATGTCTTTTAAACTTGTGTAGATTTTAAATTGTATTCATCTTATTGTTATACATGGATTTTAAATCGTAGATTTTAAACGCTCTTTATCTTGCTTTCATTCATGATTAGATTGTGAAAACTCACGTTTGCCGAATGTGACGTTTTCAATAAGAGGACTTCATTAAACGAATTTCGCTTGAGCTATGATTATAAGAGAGAAATTCGTTGAATTTTGATATATTCCTGTGTGCTCTCCAAACTAATTCTATGAAAGCTAGTGCTTTTTTAAGCTTTCGTTGTTCGTTCGTTCGTTCGTTCTTTCCTTCGTTCGTTCGTTTGCCTGTCCGTCCGTCCGTTCGTTCCGTTTGTGGGCCCCTAATTTGTTCGTCAATAAAATTAGATGCTATGAATTAACTTACAAACAGTTCAGCTTATTTATTATTAAAAGGATACCACAGGTAAAGCATCGAATAAAATTTTAGGAAGAGATTCAGACACCACCATTTGGTCTCTGTCCCAACGAGCTCCTTCCAAAAATAAACCCTGACAAAAAAAAGAAATTGTACAACACTCATTAAATAAACGAACGTACCAACTAATAAAACAACAGACAGTAATAAGATCATTTTGATATCTGATGTTGTAAAGGATAGGGACAGTGATCTTTTCAAAAGAATCACAAGTGACACTGGCCATGTATTATATGACTTGCTCCCACCCAAACGTAACAGAGCTCTTAGAGGAAGGGGCCATGACTTCATACTCCCTAAAGTAAAAACGGAACGATTCAAACGGGCTTTTGTAAATAGATGTCTTTTTAAACTTATTTCTTAAAATTTTTCTTGTAATACATATGATAGGTTTTTTTCTAGTTTAGCTTAGTTTGTTATTGATTGTAAAGCCACACGTATGTTGCGACTGATTTCTTAATAAAGACTTCTAAAGACTTCTACTAGTAATATGAAAATTGACCCAAGTCTGTAGATGGAGCAGATTTGTGATTGTTCGGCCAAAACAAAAGCAATCATATCAGACCATTCAAAAAAGGCAGGTTATGCAACGAAACAATCACAACAAGAGGTGGATTCATGCAATCGGCGCCAAGCGCGGGAAAACGTGTCTAGTCTTAGTCACGATTGGTTTTGGTTTGCTCCCATAGAGTGTTTCACATGACGTCACGGCAGCCAATATGGTGTTCCAAAAGAATGAAAAGGCGGCCATGTTCGTGTACCAAACCGGTCCTGTGGGAGTTTAACTCTTTTCTTACGTAAACCACTTTTTTGTTCCACTAAATTTGCATGACTGCTGGCCACGTAACTGAAAACGCTCTATTAGGATAGTAGGAGAATGTCAAGTTCGTAGTCCGTGATTAATATGATACGTACGTAGACATAAACACCATCCTCAGGCTTATTTTCCATTTCCTTCTCGCTGTTTGTCATCTCGAACTGGAAACCCACGTGATCAATAGGTATGGTGTACTTCCTGGCAAAGTTCTGGCGTGCGCCTGGCAAACAGGAATAGACCGCAGTTCAGAAATCATAAACATATATTTAACAAAACGTGCAGCTGTTTACACGCGCTCGGCAGTTCGGTAAGAACTTGAGGTTTTAATGTCGCATGACGTTCAACTTCCTCAACTGGGTGTTCTTGGGAATTGAATTATAAAGTGATATTTCATGTTCTTCCTCAAAACATCGTAGAAACGAGAAAACGCTGTCATTTTGTAGACGACCTCTAGCCACTGCACGCTACTGGCTGATCGTAAAATCCTACTAAAACAAATTAGTTAGTAGTGATATGACAGAGACTAATGCTTGCCACTTATTCACCTGTTAAAAATGATTGAGTGAAATAAAATCCTGAGATCCAGAACACGTTTGGCACTCCATGATCTATCCAGGTTTGGAAGAACGTCAATCTGTTAAAAAATAAAACAAAATCGTCAAAGCTGCTTATCTTACAATTCACTTCAAAGGTGAGCAATATCTACTTCCTCCATCAGTTTTAATACATTGTCTCAGGACGGTTAAAGGACAGGAAACATTGCTTTGGGAGGATCAATTTTGGCTTAAACCGCTCGTGCGTTCAGACTAAATCGTCCTTCTTCAAAATTCTTTTGAATAGCGTTACCAAACTAACAAAAAACAACGGCTTCAGTAACATGTCATGACTTAAAAACAGACACCTCTTCCCGTTTTGATAGAGCGGTTTTTAATTGAGTGTCGAAAGTAATCAGGCAATTACTTTGGTTTTGGTTTTAGTACGGTTTCAGATTGGCTGAGTAGTCCAATTGGTAATTAATTGGTTTGGTTTTGGTTTTACGACACTCAATTGAAAACCGCTCTAATGACATGTGCAGAAATAATTACTGATAACGCTGAAATAACAACTGTAGGTGGAGTCACAATATTGAAAACACCTCATAAAACGCAGGTGCTTTAACAAGGAAAAAACAAGGAAACAAACAAACAAACATTCTGTACCTTTCCAACAGATCGGCGACATAGCTTCCTAGTGGTTTCAGGGAGGGATAGGACTTTGCAGCCCAAACAGCCGGGACCTTGCCGACCAACATGTTGTTGAACACGTCTTCAAGATCACCTGACATAACAACCAGACCCTACAGAGTAAACATGCACAGTCAGCAATAATCTAAATTTAAATGTGTTATAACCGATTAATTGTTTACTCTCAGAGTGAAAAACAGTTTTGACCACGAGAGCTGTGAAGGCCAAACCTTGTGTTAAAATCGACAGGGTAAAGTTTCTACCGCCTTTTTTCTGTCATAAAGTTGTGTAATAGATCCCTTATTGGGCAAGCTTGCTTGAGACTCTCTCGAGAGAACATCTGCCTTCGCTCTTTTTTGTATGGACGCTTGGTTTTTCCCGTCAAGACCTAGGGACGATATTCCCTTAGTGCGGCAAAATCTGTCTTGAATTGGACCTAGAGGCTCTTAAACTTGAAAAAGAAAATGTTCTGGCAGCCAACAAAACCAGACTTGCATGCGAATTTGCCACATTCTAACAAAATGGTTCCTTTATATTCTATGAGCACTTTAAGAGGAGAAAAAATTTACCTTGATAGCCTTCTGCAGGTTGTACAACGTGCTTCGCACCACCTCGGTGAGCCGGTTAAACCGGATCAATTCCTGTCTTAGCACAGTGTTCATGGACTCCTCATAAACCACAGGATACTTGTTCATCACCATCTCCATGTCAAAAGAAGGAGGAAACTTTGACAAGATGTCAGCTGACAGTTCATCGATCACTTCAGCCGAGGATTTCCCTCCTCCGCCGGTCTGACGGGGCAGGGTTAACAAGATGCTGTCAAACAACTAAAAGAGAACAAAACGAGAAAAGAGAGAAAACAAGTCAGGGATGTTGCATCCGTAACCTTACATCATCTCTCTTCGTCACGCTGTTTGGTAAGAAAGAGTTGAAAGTTAATTTTCACATTCACATAAACTAATTTATTGCTTAAACTATCGCACTTTGGTCGCTTCACGGTACATGCGATATTCGTAACATTAATTAAGAGTTCTTAAGAGAGTTTTTGCGGTCGTTATTTTACAAGATTTTCTCTCCTCATATTGAATGTAGTTTCTCGTCGAGTTATTAACTGGAGAGACGTTGCATAATTTCTAAGCATCCTGCATTATAAGCTTTTTGTGGAGAATTCAAATTTTGAAGGACTTCGCTATTGAGCTGATACTGCATTACCAACGACTCAGCGTACCAAAGCCCTCAAAGAAGCAAACAATGCTTCCTCCGCCCGGCCCCCTAATTTGAATGAAAACAATATTCTTCAATACGGCGTCGTATAGAGCAGATATTTTTACATTAATGCTTGGCAGTAACAAAGACTTACCTCTTGAGTTTCCTTCTGATCCTTAGTGATGTCAGCATTCTCGTGAAGACCAAACACCTCCGGGTGAGGAATGAGAGGTAAGTCCCGGATGTAGTCCACATATGATTCATAGTCTCCTTTGGATGGCGCGTAATATGTACCACTGTCCGAGAACCTGACGAAAAAGACACACACAGCTTAGATAAGGGAAGAAATATTTAGATGTCAATGATTTCTTCGTCAAGTTATACCAGATTACTTTCACTTATCAAACTCACGACGGAAATCCCTCAGCGTACGAGTCTTAACCTTTCTTACTGAGTTTGATCGAAAATTATTAAAACGAACAATTTTTAAACTCCTCGAGATTCGTCAAAAAAACACCATGCTACGCGCGATGTTTAAAGGAGCTCTTTTGCGGTATTTTGAGCTCTTTTGGCTACGTACAAAATTACCTTTAAAGCGAAGGAAACCTGAAAATAAAAGTTTACTGAGATAAAAAAAAAATACTAAAGAGATAATAATAAACCATAAAGAAACAAGGATGGATAAGGATGGAGAAGATTGACACGGATTACAAACGACGAACTTGAAAAATTTAGATGCCTGCCTGCTTGAAAATGTATTAACATTGTAAGAAGAACCTAGATGTTAATCACTTCGGAATTGTAGACTCGGACTTACTTGTGATCATCGCTTGCTATAATCTCTTCACATACAAAAATAGACAACAGGCACACCAACAGCCGGCGATCCTTGTCATCAGTCACGCGACCACCATAGTTACACTGACCAATCAGATACGTCAGAGCCTCCATAGGGACTTCAGCATAGTCGTTTAAAAACATCTGAAAGACAAGCGAGTTTACTTTAGGGGCGTCTTACTACAGTAACATATGACAATGTTGACCTTATTCAAGTTCCTGCCCCACACAGATAAGACAGCTAATTTATGTACTCCTCAACAGAAAACGCACCTTTTTCTTTCAAGGAAAATAAAAATTTATTCTCAGTTTCTGTTGAGTGAAACTTCGAAAATTTGTTTCACAGCTTTCAGCTTGAAGATAACGTAGCTATTAAATAGCATGCACTTATTTTAAGACTTTTAATAACCCTCTTAGCATCTGACAGATTAACAAAGGATCGATCAATATCTTCATAGATTGATTATACAGTTGTGTGCATATAAGGGAATGACACAAAAATTACATGCCAGTAAACGCATAGATAATTTCTAAGTGCCATGTAGTCGTTACACCTGTAAACACCCCTCTAAAGCGAACATGCAGAGCGTATCCTTAAAGTATTATAATCATGTCAGTTTCGTCTCCTGGCAAGTCTGCACCACTCTCAAGGAGAACTGAAAATCATCGCTGATCCTAGTGAGCGTGCTTCAAAGGCAGTAATACCTGTAACTGCCTCATGCTGATCCTGAGATCTGACTCGTTGAACTCGTAAGGAATGTTCCACCCCAGAGGGCCGAACTTCCTTCTCTCCTGCACCAGAGCGTGGAAGAAACAAAGACCAAACAACAGCTTCTCCCAAGGAGCGGGCTAAAATGGCAACACAAAAGTTTTATGAAGTCAACTTGCTAACGATATTGTCATAAAACTAATCAATACAGAGCACCTTTGCGTTTCTTTCACCTCTCAAACTTAGGACAAAAGATCAGCTGATGAACGAGAGTTCTATTTCAATTGGCCAATCACATTGAGCTAAGCTGCCCAGCTTCTTGCAATGGCGGCAAGTTCGATTCCTTTATGTCTTTTTCGCCTCACAAACTTAGGACAAAAGGTCTGCCAATCAACGAGAGACTTCTCTCTAAATTGGCCAGTCATATTGAGCCTAGCCGTCCAGCGTCATGCAATGGCGGAAAGTTCAATTCCATCTGAACATTCACTAAATAATTACGTATTTTCTCGGACTATCAACAGAGAACAATACTACACTGACATTACAGAATGTGCATATTATGGGGTGTTAACCGTGGATTACCTGCGCACTAGTAAATAAATAAACAAAACCGACAATAAAGGCTCTCACCTTATTACAAGCTGTGAAGAATTCTCTGTCAGAAATGGGATCATTTAAGTATGAACGTAGCAGGTTCGAACGAAGTCCTTTGGGTGGTTCGTTGGTCATCTTCACCCCTAAAAAAGAGAAATGAAGACTAAACAAAGAAAAAGTACCGTAAAATCGGTATTAATTGTTGCGGCACTACACAGTTGGTTTAGGCCCCGTCCACACTGCGCCGGAGAAATGTTGAAAACGCCGCTTTATTTCCACGGTTAGGCCTACCGGCCACACTAATCCGTCACGAAAACGCCGCTTTATTTCTACGGTTAGACCTACCGGCCACACTAATCCGTCACGAAAACGCCGCTTTATTTCTACGGTTAGACCTACCGGCCACACTAATCCGTCACGAAAACGCCGCTTTATTTCTACGGTTAGGCCTACCGGCCACACTAATCCGTCACGAAAACGCCGCCTTATTTCTACGGTTAGGCCTACCGGCCACACTAATCCGTCACGAAAACGCCGCTTTATTTCTACGGTTAGGCCTACCGGCCACACTAATCCGTCACGAAAACGCCGCCTTATTTCTACGGTTAGGCCTACCGGCCACACTAATCCGTCACGAAAACGCCGCTTTATTTCTACGGTTAGGCCTACCGGCCACACTAATCCGTCACGAAAACGCCGCTTTATTTCTACGGTTAGGCCTACCGTCCACACTAATCCGTCACGAAAACGGAGCTTTTCGAAAACGCTCTTCAAACCGGCGGAATTTAATAAGGTCGGTTTGCGTTTTAGTGTGGAAGGTAAACATTTTGAAAACGGAGAATTTCGAAAACGATGGCGTCGCGATAATCACGTGATTTCCCTGCTCGTGTTTTCCTCAAACACAAATCCAAAATGACCAGTGATTGTTGAGTTTTTAAATTTCTCCGGCGTAGTGTGGACAGAAAACATTTGATGCGTTTTGAGATTGAAAATACCGTTTTCACAAAATGAGCACACGGGAAAATTGTGTGCGTAATGCCCTAATGGAAATGTAATTCATTAAAGGAGATAAAGTATGTGGAGATTAGCAGATGAGTGGGCCACCTTTGCGTTGCTCTACGAAACAGATTTACATTAAAATCCATAGGCGCCCAAAAACGAGAAGTCCATCCACTGTTTTCTTCCCTAATGTATACGTAATTCCGTTACTGTTACAACAAATGCAGTTGTTATCCTTCTGTGTAAAAGAGGAATACTGTAATACTGTAATACTGTGAACAAAAATAAAGAAAAAAAAAGTTTGACAAAAAGTAAGTCACATGACTAACCATTCTGCAGAATGGAGACGGGGAAGTCTGGTGACGGGTAACTCGTCAGCCACAACCTGAAATCCTTGTGCGTGTTGTCTGGGACGAGCACGTCTTCACAGATTTTCTCCAGTTTGGACATCCAGCTTGTTGCTAAGTGACAGTTCTGAAGCACAACCCAGGTACCTTTCTTGAGAGCCTGTTCTATCATGCGGGCAGCAATGGGACCCTAGGAACGAGTAAAGTGGTTAGAGGGTAATAAGAGATATGATTGCAGTTCGAAAAGAAAGGGAAAAATACTAAGGAAGAAGGCGAGCAATACGAAGTGTTATACGGCTGTTACTCGGTAATATTGTGATAAATATCCATTTCTTCTCAAACTCATTATTAATTCATCAAGTTTAAACCAAGGAAATGAAGACCGTGACGGTGTTTAGATATCTGATCTTAATTAGCATAGATTTTTACGATTTTATTTCTTCGTTTTCTCCTTAGTTTTTTTTTCGATTGAGAAGATATATCAAACACGAAAGACCGTGTTTGACCACATTTCCAAATACTTCGAAGTTCGTCAAAAATACTCCGCTGCACGTCGTATTCTCAGTGTTTGGAAATGTGGTCAAACACTGTCTTTCGTATTTGATATATTACTTTTTTCTACTCTGCGCGTCCTAGATGACTGAAGCGGCCGATCAGTTCATGACTTATATCTTCTTTACAAGAAGAGGGTTGAAATACGAAGTAAGGGAGAAAATACTAAGGCAGAAGGTTTGCAATACGAAGTGTGATACTACTGCAACTGAGTAAACTTGAAATTAATATGCATTCTCACACACCGCTGAGAGCCATGCCAAGCCGAACCACACAGCCTGACCTTTATTAACATAAGAACATAATTGTGTCACAATGACACAAAAAGTGGCTAGAGAATAATATCACCTCAACTTAACACATTCTACAAATACTTCATGGGTGGGTGGGTGGGGCATGTCAGGCAATGGCGGATGGCAAAACAAAAACTGAAACCTTACACAAGCCACGTGACCTGAACCGCCGCGCACACCTGTACCTAGACTCCCAGCCGTGTGTGAAAAACGTTCACTCAGCCAACGGAAAACCACACTTACTCTTTTCTGCTCTACGCACGACTTTTCGCTCTACGCATGACTGCATTGGGAAATCAACTCACGACATATCACTTCAATTCTTTATCGACTAGCTCCTCACAAAGCATAATTAAAGATTTTGATATTGTAACTCGCTAACAGGGTTGCCCCTTTCTTAAAAAACGATGAGAGACCACGTAAACCGACACCACATGTTTCATAGCAGTTCGTACAAATCCCCACAAATCCCAGCTGCTACCACAAGGACAAGCAGTTACAAACGGAATCTAAATCTCACCTGCCCTTGACCAAGTGAAATCGTCTGAATCCTGTTTCCTCCAAATCCTTTGTCACTGGCGAACTTAAGCAGACCAGCCATTGGGTCGGCCCCAGGCGACAACACGAAGATAAGTGGCGCGCAGCAATGGGAATCATTGTAACTCAGCTGTAGGTTGAATGTTGGCGGCTCAATGTACGAACGACCCATGTTCTCCACGATATAGTCCTGACGACAAAACCTCAAGTTAGCAGATTCAAGTGAAAATAAGTACGTTTTTCTATGAACATGACAATGGAGAAATATGGGCTTTATCTTAGGGTGACAATATTAAAGCACCGAACGAGTCTCGGATGTTTCAATCTGTCTACTCGTTCTTTGAAAAGACGGGTTTCTGCAATGCATATGAACACAAAATGACAATTCTTATATCACTTGCCTTTTACCGCTTAAATTAAAAGATTAGTTGGTTCAATAAGACAATTTCAGTCAGGATGTAATTCAATTTGAATATCACCAGGCCACTCTGATGTTAAAAAAGAGAGCGTTTCAAAAGTGTTCCTGACATAACTTAGCAGTTTCTAACAGTCAACAGGATGCTTGTTAATCCCAAATCTAGGCGTTTTCGCAGATGTCGCCAAAATTACTTCTATGCTGAAATAGCATCAAATAACTGACGCAAGGGAACATCAAGACCAAGGTTATACAGTCTTATAAATACCTGAACTGCAGGAACAATCTTATCAGGCCTAAGGCAACGCAGGATCACCAACCTGGTAGACAAAGAGAACGTGTTTAGATGCGGCATCTAATCATACAGACAACTGAAACAACGTAAGAACGGATTGTGAATAGAAGTGATTTCCAAAGCTATAAACCTTAAAAAGATATTGTATGACTTGTAAGGCTGTTTGAATTTCACAAGGTGGAAAATGATTGGTCCAAACTAACCGGTCAAGTCCTGATACCGCGTCCCATGGATCCGGCATTCTCTCAGAATTGGGTGTGGCCGAGTCATAAAACACTTTCCAGCCAGGATCTGGGAAACCTGGCAACATAAATAGAATTAGACTTGTATCATCACAGGAGCGTTGCCTTGAGCGTGTGAATATAATTTCCTGTTTCACTGTAGCAGGATCTAATTGATAAACGTTGACTATAACACACTTTGCGACTGTGAATGAATTTCAACGACTATTTGCTTTAACTGATTGTGCAATGGACCTAAATACTCACTATCTTTGAGACCCTTCAAGTTGGGTAAATCAGATGCCCTCACGATCTCGGACCAGGCTTTTTCGCTCAACCACTCCGTGCACGGGTTTGGGAACGGGTTTTCCAAAGCAACTCCTCCGGTTAAAAGGAACCTCCAAACTTGATCATCGACTTTGTCCCTAAAAACATAAAAGTATTTGCTTCAACGCGGATTTTTTAAGCTAACGTATAAGCTCCTTGTCGTTAACTTAAGAGCCTTATACTTAAAAGTGATTCTCCTTGTAACGCCGCCAAGCGACAAAGTTTGTGATTAACTGTTTCTATTAATTTTTTTACGGTTTATTTTGTGGGCTCTGGTTGATTGGACTAATCAAAATAATCAAAAAAATTGACGGAAAAAAATTTCCTTAGAATGGAAAGAACCCTTCCCCAACAGCAAAAAAGCACACAAACAGACAAAAAAACAGTTCTTCCAGAGTATTTATGGATGTAGACGTACACGCACGCCGTCCAACAAAATCCCATTGTCGTCTTATTAGAGTTAATTTAGATAAAATTCTTCGGTTGGGAGCAACATAACTTAACGCTAAGAGCAGAAATCTAAAGTTTCTTTTCTGGTCAAACGGTTTCACGATGTAAAGAGCTTTTTACTGAAATCATCAGTGAGTAATGGGATATGAATGTAAAGCTCCGCCATGGCCGGTTCCAATAACCCGGATGAGAAAGGAGGGGGGTTGGACGTGGGGCTAGCCACCCCGACCCGTAAAAAATACTCTTGCTACGGAAACCACGACTACAAGAACCACATAAAATGATAAAAGCGAACTACCCGGGGGGGGGGGGGGGGAATGTATGATGCGGAGCAGTCAAACCCGCAAGGGAACTGCCTTGCAGAATCTTCTCTTCCCCAAGACCGTCTCAAGGATTGGAACATGGTATGTGAGAACTTTATACGAGACGGGAAAGCCTGCACAGATGGCTATGGTGATGGACAAGTACCGAGTTGACGTTTTAGGACTGAGTGAAGTTCGATGGACTGCATATGGAAAAGCCGCTCTGGCATCAGGAAATGCGTTGTTGAATTGGTTATGTAAACAGCTTCGAATAGTTTGAAGGACTTTAAAGTGAATAGAATATGATTTTTTCTTTGATCCCTAAGCACCAAACAGACTTCGACAGTACTGTATATATTGTGATATTCCTATTGCAAGTCTG
>NW_028301547.1:18935000-18952500 GCF_042242905.1 Orbicella faveolata | reverse complement strand
AAATGAAATCAAAGGCAGAATAGCTTGAGCACATCGATTCGATTGAATTTTGTACGACTTCAAATGCAGAACATTTAGCTCAATTGCAATATAGCTAGTGCTTCTCAGTATAACGACTGCCTGGGTACACGCAGCAAGCGTCTAGTTTGCGTTAATTTCACTTAGAATTCTACTAAAACAATTAGATTATTCGCTCTCGATATCTATGAGGCGATAGTTGATTCGGCCTTCAGCCATAGAAATCTCGAGCTCATAATCTAATTGTTAATTAGAGCGCAGTGGCCGGAGGTCATCTACGAAATGGCGACTTTATTTTCGTTTTAACAAAGTTTTGTAGGAACATTTTGACGCAAATGGATAAATAAATTCCTAAGAAGACCCATTTCTGGCACATCAAAAATGGGTGTGGGGAAAGGTTATAAGGTTAATCATTAATATCTCAGCAAATATTTACAGGAGAATAATCTACTATATCTCATTTAAAAGAGCATAAAAAATACTCTCTAGAAAAAAAGCTTTCCTGCATGGCAGCTAGTAGTAATTTTTAAACAATTTAAATAAATTAAACTTCACAAAAAAAAGGGAAAAAATGTAAAAAATATTTAAAAAATGTATTTCCACTCCACTGGTCAAATTGAAGTGGAAATAAATAATTTTCCTTAATTTATCAGCAAACACATCCTGAAAACAGAGCGAAAAACCATCGAAACCGAAATTTTTTTAGATTACTTTTTTTTTATCTAATTAAAAATCTCGCATTCCCGTTACCATGGCGACAGCCAGTGGGATATTA
This sequence comes from Orbicella faveolata, assembly GCF_042242905.1. NCBI lineage: Eukaryota > Metazoa > Cnidaria > Anthozoa > Scleractinia > Merulinidae > Orbicella > Orbicella faveolata. Next base: position 18,951,707 of record NW_028301547.1, on the reverse strand, counting down.
ACTCAGATCGAGTTACGCGTCCTTTCGAAAAGTGTGTTTACTCAACGAAACAAAGCTTTTTTCCAAAGTTCCTGAGTTCTGCGATCCCAAAAACGATTCAAGACACATAATTCAAGAATTATTCGAGATTGCAAACGGAAAAACGGCGGTCCGAAGGGAATTTAGTCGCACTTGAACAACATGCGTGGATTTGAGTAGCAGATGGCGAAGGTCATCCAAGCTCACTTACCTAAAATGTTCGCGTCTAATTTCTTGCTAACCGTAAAATTACATTCGTATTTACTTCAAATACCTTTAGGAATGTTGTCCGCTTCCGAAAACATCTTCAGGACGTTGAAATCATGGACATCGCTCGCTCAACAAAAGGCGGCCATTTTGACTTGAAATTGTGTGATTTCGCAATGTTGTCATGTAGGCCACATTCAGGCATCCCACGTGAAACTAGCCATGTGCTTAGGTAATTATCTCTAGTTTTATGTCCCTAAATTTCAGGGGAAACGAAAATAATCCAATTCTTTTAGAATTTTTTTTGGTCATCAACCATAAAGCTTTCAAATTTATAGAGCGTGACAGGTAAGAGTTTGGTTTCTTGAAAAATCCTCAAATTATTGAAAAAGCTGATGGCGCGCGCACACAACTTCAATTTCAAATGACAATTCAATACGAGCGATCTTTCTAAGGCACAAAGTTTAATAATACGTCGAGAAGTAATTGGAAACCGTTATTTGAAGTAAATTTCAGTCAGAATTCTACCAAAACAATTAGATTATCCGCTCTCAAATTCTATGAGGTGATAGTTGACGAGGCCGGAGAAATCTAATTGCTTAGCAAAACACATTAGTTACAATACCGTGTCATTACTTAATTACAATTCTAAATCTAATTACAATGATATTATATTTACAATACACACTATATAGTATACTATAATTATTTTTCATTTATTTATTTATAGTCTGATTGGCTGAACTACTAGCCTACTATTAGCCTACTATTAGCCTCCATGCACAAACTATAGACCATTGTCACCTTTAATTGTTGTATATGTATCTGTTTTCTTTTTTATGCTAATATTGTAATTTCAAAACTGTAAGTGCGAAATAAAGTAAAGTTGAAGTTGAAGTTATTGTGAACAGTACACCAAAAAGAGTCTGCTTATGTGCTTGAATTTAGACAAGTTAAAGAATACATTGCCCATTTTGGTTCTTGCTCACTGACATGATAACTGTGTCCTGGACGTTGTATCTCGTAGAGAAACGAACCTGGATGATGCCCTTTGTTTTTCGTTATCATGCAACTACCATCAAAGGTCATCAAACTCAGCTCATAAGCTGGAAAAATCCTTTTCAAATATACTTTATTTTTTCAGTGTTTTGAAGTGCTGCATTATTCAGTTTCAATGCGCTTGCAGCCCAAGTTGAAACTGTCCGCAGTCGTTGTTATAATTTCTACAGAAAGCGTTTGACAACAACGACGGCACTGAATCATGGCATAGCATGGCCAGCCAATGCAAGGGTCTCGCGTGAAGCGTCTTTTTTGTGCCAAGACATGTTCCTCAGTATGCTCAAGACAGCCTGTCGAATGTGTCTCATCTTCCAACAGTAAATCACAGGGTTCAAAGATGAATTAAGATATAGAAGAGTATATGAGAAAAGAGAAAATCGTTTCAAAACGATACTCGGGCCGTTCATTTGAGGGGCGACCAAACAGATCAAGTAAGGCAAATAACAAACCAAGAACACGAGATATACATAGAAAATTCCGACTGCTGATTTTGTAAGGCGGGTTAAAATTATGATTTCGCCCACGGGAGCTACTTGTTGCACTTGCTGGACCTGAATCTGATTCTTGTGTTGTTTTACGGTGAAAAAGATTCTTAGGTAGATCACCGCTGTAAGAACAAGACCAACAACTGCAATGAATGCCATGATAAGTGAGTAAATATCGAGTGGAACCCAAAACAGTAAAAAAGAAACAAATACACTTGACACCCATATTGAGATCACCACAGCAACAACACGCTTGTGAGTCACAAGTTCCCGATATCTGAGATGGAAATGAATAGCTAAGAACCTGTCTACACTTACAGCTACAACGCCAAGGAACGAAGCTGTAGCGAAAAGATTTCCAATGATCGCCAAAGTTTTAAACGTGCCGCAGTTGGGAATCATTTTTTGTAACCACTTGACTAGAAGTGAGGAGTAAAATGGTTGGACCAGAAAGCCAACACCAACATCAGAAACAGCAAGACTCAGTAGCAATGTTTTTAAAGTCCTCGGCAACGACGGCGTTTTTCCTATGGCGTGGATTGTTACAATGTTCAACATGATGGCGGTATAGGACAGAAAACTGTTGAAGATACAATTAGCGATATTCGTCGCATATAGGTTCCCAACTTGAGAGATTCTTGGGAAGTAATCGAGCACTAATTCACAAAATGATTTCTTCATAATAGTGGCTCAGGTTTCTTTAAAGCACGAAGCTTTGACAAAAATTATTTCACGCTGTGAAAAGTTTCCTTTCTCAGTGCCAAGTACCAGCTGGATCACTTCGCACCAGAAAATCTACGTTTACTTGCTTACTAAAGCGATTATCCTCGGCAAATTAATGATGTTCGTCGAATAAAAGCATTCAACAGCGCAAAATGATGATTTCTTCGTGACATTGATTTAAAGCGCTCGAAGTCTTCAGTACAACTTGCTCCTGGAGACAGTTTCCTTTCGCAAGACGACAACAACTGAATCGGCCTGAAATAAATTGTTTGCGCTAAGTGATGTTTGCTAAAGAAGGCATAAATATCCCAGGCGTCACACTTTCAACGCGTATTTCCTGTGTGTGCTTTAAAAAACATAATTGAACAAATTAAACGAGAATAGAGTAAAAGGGTTCCGATGAAACCATCAGCTCATCAATAACTTACAAAACCGAGAAAGTAAAAATTCGTTTTAGATGTCAATAATGGTTATCAACAAATTAACCAAGTTCATTTAATAAGAATAGCACACCAGCTGGCTCAGTTTGGATTACTTTAGATCCTTTTTCACTAAGGGTACGATGCTCAGCATTAAAAGAAGGATCCTGCTCTTTAAGACTTTCAATGTGTTTTTTAAGTTTAAATGAATGTATTAAACTTTCTTATAACTGATTAAAATGAACCATCACGAACAAGGCTGCCTAGTTTATCTTACAGAAGCCGCCTATTTTTAAAAGCTAAAAGGCTGTCTCGTCTGTCATGAATTTGGACATTTTTAAAAGACGTCGTAAATGAGCTATCGGCGAGTGAGACTGAAAACGGAACCAGCACTAGTAATAATGTACAGTTTAAGTGAATTCTGGATGTTCCGGTAAAACGTTATAACTGCTTAAGATTTTTTCAAAAAACTCAGTCTGAAATGAATAATATAAAATTGAGAGAAGTTGGCGTAAGTCATTTAACAGGGCCATCTGCCCGTCAATAATTAACTGACAAACGAAGACTTTGTGAAGACCGCATTAGCTTTTTACGTTAATGGATGATCAACTTGCAATGTTCCCTTGGAGTTCTTAACTTCTCAACTTCTCAAGTTTCTCATCAGTCCTCTTTTTCGTTGCGTCTGAAAATTACAAGAGTCATGTTCGTCGGTAAGAGAGGATGAAGGGAAAGAGCTTTAATCTCAGATATGAGCCTTGTTCCTAAGGTTATACCTTATAAGCTATTTTCAGACTACTCTTGGCTTAGCTGTTCCCATGAGGTTCTAGAAGTAGCCAATCATGTAAAGCCAATTTAAGTCACGTGGACTGCTCTAGCGGCTTTACTCGCATTCTCATTCTCCACGAAAATATCCAACCAATGCACGCGGTTACACTATCCGTAGGAAAACTGGATATCATAGCTAAAAATAACTTGAGAAGGATTACCTTAAGGCCTACATGAGGGATTAACTCTGTTACCTTCATGCTCTCTCTTGTCATCAGATATCCTCGAGCGTTCAAGAAAGTCGATTCGGACGAAATGTAACAAACGACTATGAAGTAGGCGGTGACACGAGTACTTCGGGTTTCCATTAGGTTAAGGGCTAGTACAGTCTCTGAAGCTAATCCTCCCCACTCTATGCAGGGGTAGAGTGGGGAAGGGAGAGTTCAAGGACTGCATTTGTTGGCATAGATTTGATAACACTTTGCTCTGATTGGTTGATTCACGTTGCATAAGTTTAATTAAACAATCACAAGGCTAGCTAGTTTAACGCAAGAAAGTACCCTGACAGCTAGGGAGGGCACCAATTACGTATTTGTTCCACGTGATGGTCAATAACTGGCAAACCAAGACCTTAATATGCAATTTGCTCTCATTGGTCAGTTCACGTTGCACACGGAGCTACACCACGGAGAGTTTTTCCTTACAGTACCCATTTTGTTGTCATGACGACCAAATTATAATACCATTGGTCTCGTGCAGTTTGTCAATCCAGGCCGCCATGACACTTCCGTAATCAGATCTAAAGGTAAGGTAAGGTAAGGTAAGGTAAGGTAAGGTAAGGTAATTCAAGGTGACTTTATTTTAAGTCGTAAACGTGGGGAGTGGTTGCCCAATCTCCCGAGCCAGGGGCTCATGACAAAAAAACGCACGACTATTTACAATAATATAAATACTTACAATTACTATATTCGCTAAGAAAAATTCAGAATTAAAATTAAAAATATTCCTAAGAGCATGACTATTTAATATGACATTACTACTTACAATTACTATATTCGCTAAGATAAAATCAGAATTAAAATATAAAATACTCCTAAGAGCAACTAGCCCTAATCTTAAAAATTTGAGTTACAAAATACAGTTTATACACTGGCACCCTGTAAACTCCACACCATTGAAGCGAGAATGACGTGCTGTTGTTTCAGGTGGCGTGAAGCGGGCCAACATATCAAGCCGTCTAGCTCGGTTTCGCGAGTTTAGCCTCTAATACCCGGGTTTGTTCACTACTAAGATAAGCGTTTGGGTTAAATCATTCTAAACTTAGATTTATTTTATCCCATAGTAAACCTGAGTGAGGGAAAAGTTTATTAAGTGAAATGATGCTAAAGAGAACATATACAGCTATATAAGGGTGGGCAAGGATTACGTACTTGTACCACGTGATGGTCATAAGCGAAGAATAAATATTCGAGGAGTCGCTCTTTCTGCCGGATGTTTTGACATGAAAACAAGCAGTCCATTTTGTTGATAAGATAACGGAGATCGCTCGTTCCTTTTCAAAAACACGAGAAGAATTGAAAAGAATAAAATCAAACGAAAACAGAATAAAAGTCTTAACAACAACACCGTCCCGCCTGTCAAGAACTGGGAAAAGCAAGACATGAATCTGCATTTTTGATGATCGGGAGGCAAAAATATATATTTCCAGTTACACTGTTCTAATGAATAAAGATCAGTTACCTGGGTTAGCGCAATTGATTGGACATAAGTGCGAAGGTTGAAATTCTGTGTAAATCCTGCAGGACTCATTGAAAATGAAATATCGAGAAACCTGTATGCAAAAGAAATGGTTTTTTAGTTTTTGAATATTAATCGACGGTAAACCTGAAACCTGCCATGTTCTGACAGACTGAAGTATAAAGTCAAATGGGAACATTCACATTAGCTATAGTCAGAGCACGTGGTGCGAGTTTTATTAACCAATCACAAGGCTCGTAAGAAACTGTCCTGATATTATAATGGAAAATGGACAGCTGCAGTCCCAAGCTGTATAGGTAAAAGGACGAGGAGAAATAAGGGAATACATAAAGATAACACGTATGTATTAAAACAAGTTAACAAATACCGCTCTTTTGTTATCTCTCACCGATATAAAAATTGTGTTCAACGCGTTGTGCCTCGGAGAGTAACGAGCGCACAGCCATTGAGCTCAGTTCAAAAAATATATAAAATAATTAACAACATAATTTTTTCAGTATTTTAAGATATTCATTTACTCAGTTTATATCCGATTTCCTTCGACTAAAACAGCCCAGGTTAACACTATCTGCAGTTGTACATAAGGCCTTTGTGGACTGCAACGACGACACTGAATCACAGTGTAGTATTGCCGGTCGATGCAAGTGATGCGCGATCTCTGAACCAAGACATGTTCCGCAATATGTTTATGACGGCCTGTCGAATGTTTCTCATTTTCCAGCAGTAAATTACAGGATTCAAAGACGAATTCAGAAAGACGATTGTCGAGAAGGAGAAATAAAGTTTCTTCAAAGTAATATTTGAGCCTACTATCTCAAAAACGGCCAAACCGATAACGTAAGGCAAATAACAAATTAGAAACACAACATATACATAAAATATACCGATCGCAGATTTCATGAGGCTAGCAAAATTTGCTATTTCGTTAGCCTGTGTTACTTGTTGTACTTGCAGGACCTGAATCTGATTCTTGTGTCGTCGTGCGGCTAAATAAATCCTGATGTAAATCATTGTTGTAAGAACAAGACCAGCAACTGCAATAGATGCTACGATAAGTGAGTAAATATCGAGTGGAACCCAAAACAATAAAAAAGAAACAAATAGGCTTAACACCCATATTGAAATCGCCACAGCAACAACACGCTGGTGAGTCACAAGTTCCTGATATCTGAGATGAAGATGAATAGCTAAGAACCTGTCTACACTTACAGCCAAAACACCCAAGAAGGAAGCCAAGGAAAATAAATGTCCAATGAAGTAAAAAGCCTTATGCGTGTCACAGCCAGGGGTGTGTTCTTGTGACAACTTGATCAGAAGTGAGGTGTAAAATGGCTGGACCAATAAACCAACACTAACATCAGAAACAGCAAGACTCAGGAGCAATGTTTTTAAAGTCTTTGGCAACGACGACGTTTTTCTTATTGCGTGGATTGATACAATGTTCAACATGATGGCGGTATAGGACAGAAAACTGTTGAAGACACAATTAGCGATGGAAGTAGAAACGAAGTCCTCAACTTCGGAGATTCTTGGGAGGTAATCCAGCAGCAACTCACAAAGTGATTGCTTCATGATAGTTGACTCAAGTTTCCTTAAACTACTCAGCAAGCGTTTGACATACAAACTGTTTTCAGCTGTTTTCTTTCTCGTCGCTGTGGATCACTTGCCTCACCAACTACTGTAGATCACGTTGGCCAAAATGAGTTCTTAATATTACTTACTACAATGACAATCCTCGGCAAACGAATAATAATAAAAAATAATAATCACTTTGTGTCGATGTATTTAGCACTAATGTCCTAATTGGGGACACTAAATAAATAAACAAATATTTCAAATATAACATAAACTATTAAGAATCCCAACTGCTGGGAGGCTGACCAGTTGGGTATTTACACAACGCGGTCGAGGAGTTGAACTCGGGGCTACCGAGGACAAATCCAGAGAGTGGTAGGGTGGAGGATTTGAACCAGGGACCTCCAGATTTCAAATCCAGCGCCCTAAACCACTCGGCCACGCTGCCTCCCTTGAGGCAGGCTTTTTTTTTTGAACAGGAAATATATAGTTCAAATTTATACGTGTGTCATGACTTAAGCCAATAACTGATTAGAATAAAACCAGGAAGTAAATGTCACTGGTCAGTGTGTAAGGTTCATTAATTAAACAGGCCATGTGTTTGTAAAAACCTTAAAGACGAAGTAAGTTGACGACAAATCCAATGAAGATCTTAAGACATGTATACACGCTTGATGAAAAATTCATTGGAACCGACATTCACGACAAAATGTTTTAGATCCAAACGAAAATTTAAAGTGCCTTTTACGGTAGATCGTTTAGCATGCTAATGGATGGTGCACCGACAAACTGGTAGAAGGTTCGTGTGCGAGGACGGCTAAAACGCCAAAAGTGTGTCATGCGCCGAGTGCGGCTGAAAATTCTAAAACGCCTGATTTCAGTTGTTGCTGGTAGTTTTGTCTGTAATAGGACTCAAACGCTTGAAAATGTTAGAATGTAATACGAATGTGCTATGTCAAAATGAGGATCACATGCTGTAAAAGACACGAAGTCCAATTACTAATTATTTGTATCAGTAACATATCTCGAGGTTAACAACTCTTTGGAGTGAATAAGTGAGCGATATTCCATCAGTTTTACAAACAGCTCGGGCGGAAGTTGCAAGAAAGGACGCAGGTCTTCAGGTAAGGTGTCATAAAGATAAAGACAGACGTCACTGGCTTGAGTGTCAGTCATGTCAGTATTTGTAAACACAACACAAGCTCTTTCAGCTTTCGATATTGCACATGAGATATCGCTAAAAATACCTGTAAGATAACATAGGTTGAGATACCAGTAAAATATAGTAAGGTAAGATACTGGTAAGAATACTACTGAATGAGATCCTTAACTGTTCAGGTTTGCATCAAAATTGCCGGTTTTCATGTGAGGTCATCATTTCCCAAAATACAAAATTACCAATTTTTCTAAAGTTTTAGCTTCGTCAAATGTAAGACCCTCTAATAAATTGACGTTTGCAACGTTTAAACCCGACAGGATTCCTCATTGTGTAACAGAGCACGTCTGAATTTCCAAGTTTATGCGTTGCGTGACAATAAAATGGCGGCCCGATAAGGCTCTCGAGTAGGTCAAAAGATGCGTTACTGTTCAAGTTTTTGCTAACTAAACAGTTCTTGCTCTAGACGAAGTATTAATTTCAATGTGTCGGAGTTCTAGAGTAATAAATTTTCGTTTCAACGGCAAAACTCAATGACAGATGTTTACGGCCGCCATGTTTGTGTCCCTTCGAGGGGTACAAACATGGTCACACCATGCAAAGCTCTATAAATGTGAAACCACACAGACCTAAATCTTGGCGAGGCTGTTTGTATATCAATAATCATCTTTTTTATCCCAGCTTTTTGGCTTAAATTATTGAATGGTTACGATTTTTATTTGATATGGCGGGACCATGCAAACCAGCCATAATCAGAGTAGCCACGTGCACATAAATATATTGGCAGTCATTTGATACTGGCAAACAGTGAAACAAAGGAAAATCGCGAAGCATGGGAATGGAGGGCGCCTGTAAACTGTTAGAAGTTTCGTGTACAGTTCCACCACGCTATGTTGAATGAAATAAACTAGTTTTGATTTCGTCATTACTTTCGTCATCGTCGTGACCGTCGTTGTCATTATCATCATCATCACGTCTTGTCAGCGAGCGGATAAGGAGGTCACGTTGTCAAGTCAGTTCTCTCTTTCACGTACCGCTGTTGGCCAAATTCCAACCCGTCCGCCATATTGAAAGGCTGCATACCATATTCTAATTTTACTATCTTGGTATTTGTAATATTTAGGCTTCGAAGCAAGGATTTATTCCGCATGCAAGACATACAATTCAAGAAGTGAACAAGATGGTGGATCCCGAAAAGCACACGGACCCAAGATTCAACGGGGTCTTATAACTAGAAAACCGGAAGTCTGATATAATGAACAACTAATCCAACATCTCCCCCCAAAGTTTGAGTGCTAACTCTGTGTACACAGTTCAAGGCAAGTTCGCTTTGTTAAATGTTCACAGATCTAGCCGTTGTGGCGGTTTTACTACTCGTCCTGAGCGTGTAACACGCTCCATAAGAGAGTTCCCAGTGTTCGGTTGGCCTTCTTGGGTTGACACAGCTGTTGTGGATCCGGCAGGTGTTGAAGGTTCAGCCGGTAGATTCTCTCGCACATGGGTAGAAACCTTTGGAGGTGTTTGGTCCACGGGCAGTGCGTGATCGCGAGGTGCGACAGTTAGGCTACAGAGGGAAAGGCTGGCTTCAAACTGGTTGGAACTAGAGCAGACCGATTACGTCGCAATGTGCTCATGTCGGTCTTCACCAAGTAGGATCTCGGTAGCTTGGTGGCTCCAATGATCTGACCTTCCCGGTTCTGGTCGCGCACCCAAACTTGCTCGCCAGTAGTGGGTGGAGGGAGGGCGCGGGCTTGGTGTCCTTTGTCATGATAAATCTGTTGCTTTGACCTGTATTCGTCCTCTCTCAGTTGGACTCTTTGCCGGTCGGTATCTTGTACATTTGGTTTGAGGACACTGGGCATGGCAGGAACCTTGGTTCGCAGACGGCGCCCCATTAGTAACTCGCTGGGTGAAAAACCATTTTCAAAGGTGTAGATCGGTAAGCAAGGAGGGCTGGATACGGGTCTTCATTCTTGCGGAGCAGTGCTTTGACCGTACGGACTGCCCTTTCAACTTCCCCATTGGCTCTTGGGTATTTAGGTGAGCTTGTCACATGAACAAAATCGTACTCAGTGGCAAACAGCCGAAAGGCATCAGAGCTGAATTGTGGGCCATTATCTGATACAATGATGTCAGGTATGCCACGTGTGGAAAATAGTTCTTTCAGGATTAAAATGACTCTGGCAGATGATTGGTCATTCAGTTTCTTGATCTCAAACCATCTTGAATAGTAATCAACGACAATCAAGTAGACCTTTCCTTTGAGTTCAAAGAGTTCGGCAGCTAGCCTTTTCCATGGACGTGAAGGGAAGGAGGTTGACATGAGTGGTTCTTTGAGCTCAGGGCGATCTTTGGTACAGATGCTACAATTTGCCACCATGTTTTCAATCTGCGTAGACAGCCCTGGCCACCATGTAGAGGTTCGGGCTCTAACTCGGCACTTGGTTATACCAAGGTGACCAGCATGAATGCAGCCAAGTATCTCCAGTCTCATGGACCTGGGAATCACTATGCGCTCGTCCCAGAGAAGCAAGTCATCAACAATGCTGAAATGGGCTCTGTTTTCCCAGTAGGGACGTAGTAAGGGTTGGTGAGGCATATATGCTGGCCATCCTTGACTGCAATAGTTCCTGATTTGAGCGCATTCTTCGTCAGCGATTTGTGCCTCTCGCATCTGTGACAGGCGCTGTGTAGTCGCTGGGAGTGTGAACACTGTTTGGGCTGCAAAGCTCTCTAACTCGTCTACAAACTGCTCGGCCTTTTCTCTGGGATTTTCTGTAGGTACACGGGAGAGTGCGTCAGCTGTTAGCTGGTGTTTCCCAGGCACATATCGGACAGTGACGCTGAATCTCATTAACCTAAGGCGAAACCGCGGGATACGCGGTAGTGTCTTGGAAAGCTCAGTGGTGTTGAAGAGGGTTTGAAGGGGCTTGTGGTCAGTTTCTAGGACAAAATTCATGCCCACAACATATTCACTAAACTTCTCACATGCCCAAACTCCTGCTAGTGCTTCTTCCTCTATGACAGCATAGCGTTTCTCAGCATCACTGAGTGATCGTGATGGATAGCTGATGGGTCTACGATTCCCGTCGTCTTGTACCTGGAGGAGGACTGCACCAATGCCGTTTAAGGAGGCATCAGCTGCGATGATGGTTGGTCGACATGGGTCATAACATGCTAAAACTTCAGCTGATGTGAGGGCCGTTTTAATCTGGTCGAAGGCTCTCTGCTGGGGGTCTGTCCACAGCCATGTGGTGTCTTTGCATAACAACTGACGCAGGGGTTCGCTCATCTCGGCTAGTCGGGGAATGAATTTCCCCAAATGGTTCACCATTCCCATAAAGAGTTGCAGATCCTTCACATTTTGGGGAGGTGGAAATTCTAATATGGCTTTCGTCTTCATTGGGTCTGCATGTATTCCCTGTTCGTCAATAATGGAGCCTAGGAATCTTATAGAGGTCTTGAAAAACTGGCATTTCTCAATGTTGAGGGTTATGCCAGCCTCTTGTAGACAATGCAGTGTAGCTCTAACACGTCTGTCGTGTTCTTCTTGATCAGCTCCATGGACTAGAATGTCATCCATTTGGCAAATTACGCCCTCTACATCTTTAAGGATTTCCGACATGGCGCAGAGCTTATGCCGAACGGAAGGCGGTTGAAGCAGTAGCGGCCAAATGGTGTTACAAATGTAGTCAACAGTTTTGACTCTTGATCAAGGGGAAGCTGCCAAACCTCACTATTTGCATCGAGTTTGGTGAAGAAGCGACCTTTTCCCAGCTTGGCAAGACTCTCATCGACTGATGGCATTGGATGGATTTCTCGCTGGACCGCCTTGTTTAACTGGGTTAGATCTACACAGAGTCGGACATTGCCATTAGGTTTGGGGACTGGGACGAGACCAGAGCACCAAGTAGTTGGTACTGTTACTGGTGAGGTGACTCCCTGTTGAAGCATAGAGTCTAATTCTTGTTTGACCTTTGGCAATAGCGGATAAGGGATTTTCCTTGGCGTGTAAACGCAATGTGGCTTTGCGTCAGGTTGCAGCGTTATGCGGACTTCAGTCTTCACCTTTCCCAGGCCACTGAACAGTGAGGGAAATTCGGTTTTGAAATCAGCATTTTGTGGAGTGACTTCACCAATCTCGTCATCTGTACGAGTGATTAGCCCCAATGCAACACAGGCTTTTCAGCTTAGCAGTGGACATGTGTGGTCTGGTATGACATAGACTGGTTCAGTAACTTTTCTCTGACGGTATGAGAGGTTAGCTTGAAACATGCCAATGACTGGGATTTGAATATTTCCAGGGCCTTGTAAGGTTTGTCTCGGTTTGGCGAACTTCTGATCTTTCAGCCACGAGGTATGTGCACCAATGACTGTGACTGCGGCACCGGTATCCAGCTTGAAGCGAGTACTGTGGCCATTAATCCCGAGTTGGGCGGTCCAACCCCCCCCCCCCCCCTTGTGGTTTGAACTTCTCCAAGAAATAGAACCTCATCTCCCTCTTCCTGCTCTTCATCATCTTCGAGCTCATATACTTTCTTTGTTGGGGAGGCAGGGCTGCAGCAAACATTTTGCAAGTGTCCCTTTTTTTTACATTTGTTACAGGTAGCATCTTTAGCCGGGCAAACTTGGCGCTGGTGTCTTTCGCGGCCACACCATCCACAATTTTGGGCAGGTTTGGGAGTTTCTTTGTTCGGAAGTTTTTTAATTCCAGACTTTCCTGAGTTAATAGATTCAACTGAAGCTGGTTTGTTGTCCCCACGGACAAGATCACGGTTTTGTGCTCTAGATTCTGCCTGACGACTCATTTGAACGGCTCGTGCGAGTGTAAGAGAAGCTTTTGATTGAAGTCGATCGGAAAGTGAATCATCAAGTACCCCCACTACAATTCGGTCTCGAATTAAGCTATCCTTTAACACACCATAGTCACAATTTTCTGCTAATCTGTATAGATGCTGGATGAATGTGTCGACCGATTCTCCCGCTATTTGAGACCTTTTGTTAAAACGCGCTCGCTCCACGATTACGTTTCGCCGTTCAGCAAAATGGTCGTTTAATGATTTCTTGATCTCCTCGTATGAGACAGTTCCTTCGTCTAATTGAAGCGTTTGAAGAATATCGCCGGCACTGTCACTCATTGCATAAAGGAGAGTACTGACCTGCTCCGTTTGTGGTTTATTGTTGAGCCCTGACGCTACTCTGTACCTGTCGAATCGGCGAAGCCACTTTGGCCATGCGTCTGCTGCTTGTGGGCTGTTTGCCTCTTCGAACTTTCCGGGGAGAGGAATTTGTGTGGTCGTTTGGGCCTGATTAATCGTCTCCGACGCTGATGAACTAGATTCGTCGCCTCCTGGCATTGTTTAGCGTTGAGTGTCTCCAGCTACCGCTGCCACCATGTAATATTTAGGCTTCGAAGCAAGGATTTATTCCGCATGCAAGACATACAATTCAAGAAGTGAACACGATGGTGGATCCCGAAAAGCATATGGACCCAAGATGCAATGGGGTCTTATAACTAGAAAACCGGAAGTCTGATGTAATGAACAACTAATCCAACAGTGTTAAGTGGCAGTCTCTCTAAAAGCGGTCCACTGCATTTCTGGTCGGAAAAAAGTTTTCCCTCAAACTTTTCTCAGTGAACTATCTTGGGTCATGAGTAAATGCAAAGACTTTAGTTTTTGCAAATACGTCAAAATAATTTTTTTAGAGCTCACAACAATCATAGCCGGAAAACGCCTAAATTTGAGCGTTCCAATGACGGAAAATTTCCTAAATTGACAAGCTCGCTGCTCAAAGACCACCAAACGTAACAAAAAATTGTTATTATCCCTACATTAAGTGATCCTTCAAGGGTAAGAAATGCACGTTACTTTTGATATATTTTGTTTTGGGGGATCCTGAAAATTTATCTATTACCACCCGTTATATCACTTTCTGAAAACCTGCCAAAGTAGCTTGTCTTCGCTGGCATTTATTTCCCAAGTCCAGTCCCGGCCGCTCAAAACTCCAACTGAATTCTGCGGGTGGTAATATTAAGTTCGAAGAGGCAAACAGCCCACAAGCAGCAGACGCATGGCCAAAGTGGCTTCGCCGATTCGACAGGTACAGAGTAGCGTCAGGGCTCAACAATAAACCACAAACGGAGCAGGTCAGTACTCTCCTTTATGCAATGAGTGACAGTGCCGACGATATTCTTCAAACGCTTCAATTAGACGAAGGAACTTGGGTCCATATGCTTTTCGGGATCCATTAATTAAATTTCGAAGACATGTATTTCATTCACTGAAAAGTACTTCGTGAATATAATTAATTTTCACCATGTGCGAAACCTTCAAATGGATTGAGCTTCTGGTGGTTGAATCGCAGAAGGATGGTCTACAGATTCCTGTAACAATTTGTTTGGGCAAATGATTTTGAGCGACGCGAGAGCTTTTCAAAGTACGTTAAAAATGCAAATATTTGACCATTCGTCGTCAAATTCAATTTACGGGTTTATAGACGCATATTTTAGCATGCGCCACATGACTTGACCTATATTAAGTTGAAATAGACACAGAGCTGATAATTTCGAAATGTTCTAACCTTATTTGCTGTAAAAGGCAGGTCCAAAGCCGATTTGACGTGTTTTTCTCACCATTCGTCGCACATAAAGCAGAAGTTTGCTTTTGTTTACAAAACGTCCGATGTACATCGCCAACTGTCATGGTCGAATACCATGAATCTGTGACCCTCTCTCGACACATATGATCACCACTGCATCTAACTCAAAAACGGCTAAGTCATTTGTAGATAGTCGCTTGCTTTGCACTAAACCAAAATATTACGTTTGATCATCATGGTTTGATCTATTGCTACTTGAATCCTTGCTTGCAACGGTTCCTTGTTTCTTCGTCACGCAATGCTGTCATCCCATTTTAGGAAGCAGGGGTAGGACAATTTCTATCCTAATACGTAAGGCTCCGTAAGACTTGGAACCACTGGGAGCACACAACCTTGTTGAGTAGGAACATATTAAATCAAGAAATGAAAAGAATGAATAGTTTACCATTGCCCCTGTTGTCATCTTTTACCCAACCACTCCTACCTGCATGCCCTGCGTAATACTGTAAAGCTAAAACTCGTACCTAGGTCTTCTCGCGCTGTGCAATTATTTTTGGTTAACTTTACATACAATACAGTGGGCTACCCTCGGGGAAATGGGTAGTGACCGCTTAACAGGGGTTGGCCACTTATAGAGGTTGGTGTACCTTAAATATTTTTCACCATCGGGTTATAAATTTCTTGGTGAATATGGTGTCAAATCAAGACACCCATGATAGACGTGTGTTTGAATTATCACTCGTCACGTTCAATTTCAGACTCTTATCTGCCATCGCCCTTTCCAAAACAAAGTTTTTAAATTTTGGGTGGCCGCTTAATAGGGGTAAAGACAATAGAGAAACCCTTATCGGAACGACTAAAAGGCTTAATAGAGGTAACTGGTCAATAGGGGTTTTATTTTCAGTATTTTACGGACAATAATTTTGGACTGTCTTGGCAACAGTCCTCCATTTTCTGTTACAAACATGCCAATACCTCGCCACGAGGCAAACAAAATACGCTAAATAAAATGGCATGACCAGGGTTTGTTTACTCACGTAATTACTAATTAAATTTAGTCTGTTTTTCTCACGAATTAGACACGTTGTGATTTCCTATTTTTATTTCAGCTAGTTCTTGCTTCATTGCTCTATAATTTGTTTATGGCGATTTTTTTAAATTTGTAGTGAGTCAGGCATTAGCTTTATCAGCTGTTGTCTGAAACATCAGAACGTTTAACAAACGTGATTTGGACCGAGACCACGTTCACTATAGAATACCGTGTCAATTATATAAATATACACATTATATATATATGAACAGATAAACAATGAATAAATTGTTTCACAAACGCGCAGCATATGCCATGACAGCATTGCGTGAGGAACAAATAACGGCTGTAAGATTGTGCTGCGCCGACGCGCTTATCAGCAATGGTCAGCAATCGATCAAACGTAATAGTTTGGCGCAGTGCAAAGCAAGGAACTATCTACAAATGACTCAGACGATTTTGACTTAGATGCAGTGGTGATCATATGCGCCGAAAGATGGTCACAGATTCATGGTATTCGACCAATAATACGTTGACAGTAGGCGATGTACATCGGACTTTAACGTTGTGTAAACAAAAGCAAACTTCTGCTTTTTGTGCGACGATCGGCTAGAAATACATCAAATCGGTTTTTGGACCTGCCTTTTACAGCAAATAAGGTTAGAACATTTCGAAATTATCAGCTCTGTGTCTATTTCAACTTAATATAGGTCAAGTCATGTGGCGCATGCTAAAATATACGTCTAACCCGTAAATTGAAATTTGACGACGGATGGTCAAATATTTTCATTTTTGACGTACTTTGAAAAGCTCTCGCGTCGCTCAAAATCATTTGCCCAAACAAATTGTTACAGGAATCTGTAGACTATCCTTCTGCGATTCAGCCACCAGAAGCTCAATCCATTTGAAGGT